>NC_064614.1:602290955-602593985 GCF_023898315.1 Schistocerca nitens | reverse complement strand
TGAACAGTTCACATTTCTAGTTGTTCAGATAGATAGTAAACTATCGTGGAAAGCCCACGTTCAGGGTCTTGTTCCAAGACTTAATGCTGCCATTTTTACTATTCGAAAGGTATCTGAAGTGAGTGATCGTTCGACACGAAAATTAGTCTACTTTGCTTATTTTCATTCGCTTATGTCGTATGGTATTATATTTTGGGGCAACTCTCCCCATTCTAAAAGGATTTTTTGGCTCAGAAACGGGCGGTTCGGGCAATACGTGATATAAGTACACGAAGCTTTTATCGACCCCTGTTAACGAGACTGAGTATTTTGACATTGGCCTCTTAATATGTATATTGCTTACTGTCATTTCTTGTTAACAATATTAGCTTATTCCCAAGAATAAGCAACTTACACTCAGTTAATCCTCGGCAGAAATCAAACCTGCATTTGGATCGGACTTCCTTAACTCTTGTGCAGAAAGGTGTGCAGTATACTGATGCATCCATTTTCAATAAGCTACCACTCGAATTCAAAAATCTTAGCAGTAATCCACGCGCTTTCGAATCGAGACTGAAGAGTTTCCTCATGGGTCAGTCCTTCTATTCTATCAAGGAGTTCCTTGAAAAATTAAGCTGATTCTTGTCGTATTGTTGACTGCGTTTACTTAAACTTATGGATTGACTATTTTCGGGTTCATTAACATTTTATTTTTATCTGTTATTGCTTTTATGTTGTAATTTCATGTACTGACACGTTCCATGACCTTGGAGATTCGCTCCTGAATTTGGTCCTATGGAACTTGACGTGTAAATAAATAAATTAAAAAAATAAACTACCTGCGCCGTACTTCGCTATTGGGACTACATATGATGACAGGTAACGTTCTCCAGGCACTGCCCAAGCTGATCCTTCCGGCTGGTTGTCACAGGGTATAGTATGATTCAACATTCCAAATCACTCATTTATAGTGATCCACTGTACAGTGGCGTCGCTCTAACACCACATGGCACTGACTACAGTAACTGGTAGCTTATGAGGAGCCGCTCGACCCTTGGACCCCATTGTTTTTATCTCCCTACGCACAGTCATTGTCCAACATGCACTGTTTGTAGCACTATAGAACTCTCAAGTGATTCGTTCCGCTGATTTCATACGATTTCTTCGAACTACCCTCTGCAGTGATCGACGGTCCGTTTCCGTCAGTACACCAGGTCCGGCTGGTGGTTGTTCCTTCCCGCCTCCACTTCACAGTTACATCACCAGTAGTCGATCTGTGCAGCAGTAGAAGGGTTGAAATGTCACTGATAGATTTGTTACTGAAGTGACTACGAACGTGGAGTTCGTAGTCACTGAGCTCTCCTGACGCACTTCTTCTGTTGTTAATGCTTATCTGCTGATAAAATAGTACTTACCGCCTCCTTTTATACTGACGGACCAACTTCTCGTGACATCTAGTGGTCGATTCCGCATTACTTAGTGATGTTAGGATAATTTTGATCGGGTATTGTACACCTATCTTCACAGGATGTCACTGGGTACAGAGTCTGGCATAGGCGCAGGAACGCAACGATTGGATGCTTGAGGCATGGAGAAAGGTCGTCTGGACTCGTAAGCAGCGGCACACGTTGTTTAATGCCGACGCTATGGTTGGATATCACTATTCACGTTCCAGAAAAATATAATAAAGAAATTGCTTAATGTTAATAACTCTAACATTTTTAATTCTATGTATTCATTACTATACATATCGTCATTATTATTATTATACAGGATGAAAATTTTAAGTTGACAAACTAGACTAACTCGAAAAATAAGCTTCTCTCGAGGAAATGTGTAGAATCCAAAGTTGATTATTTTCGAGGAGGACATCTGCTGGTGCTAAAATTACCCTGCCACCCCAGCCCCTGGGGGTGGGGAAGATGGCAACATTAAAATTTCAAATGTGAACCCCCATTTTCTATTGCAGAATCAGATTCTACATAAAAACTACGTACATTTTGTCTTCAACGTTTGTTTTGATTCTTGGTAGTTGGCGCTGTAATTCAAGAAAATCCATGTTCTCATTTTTACGTGTACAATGGTTACGGATAAATAAAAAGTACTTACTTTCTCCGTAAATTTTGATTCGCTAAAACTAAAACTCTCCCTCTCTTCCCATAGGGTGGGGTTTGAGAAAGAGTAATTAGAGTTTTACAAATGTTGACCCAAACAAAGTTGATCAAATGGTCAACATTTTTACTAAGTAAATAAGTACTTTTTATTTATCCGTAACCATTTTCCACCCAAAAATGAGAACATGGATTTTCTTGAATTACAGCGCCAATTACGAAGAATCGAAACAATTGTTTAAGACAAAATGTACGTAGTTTTTAAGGTAGAATCTGATTCTGCAATAAAAAAATGGAGGTTCCCATTTGAAATTTTAATGTTGCCTCCCGCCCCACCCCCAGGGGCTGGGGTGGCGCGCTAATTTTAGCACCAGCAGATGTCCCCCACGAAAATAATCAACTTTGGATTCTACACATTTTTTCGTGTGACGCTTATTTTTCGAGTTATTCTGGTTTGTCAACTTAAAATTTACACCCTGTATATGCTCATGTACTGTACAAGCTGTAATGTTGACTCACTAAGGATGTCTGGTTAGATGTAAGAGAGAGCCTGAAGATCGTAATTTACCATGAGAAATACACAAATAAATAATGTCTAAGTGTTTGGAAAATTCTAGCAAAACCAGTCACTCTCCTGGCATAAAATATTTCTGCGCGGTGATAATATTTTTGTGAATGCTAACGCAACAGATCCTTTTTACCCATGGTTGGGTATCTTTGGTGCGATAGAATCGAGGATGGCATTGTGGTATCAGAATAAATCAGGGCTTCTGAGAGGTCGAAAGCAACTGTCCCCCCTAATGTAGCACTACATCGTAGCTGCCCTCAGTGCCCTCTTCCGCACTATTTACTATCCGGGAACATGGTCACCACACCAAAGGCTGGCAACGGGAAAGCCTGGCAAGTATGTATGGCTTATCGACCAATAACCTTACTCAGAGCGGGCGCTCCACAACTGATTAACTTCCGCGGCTGGCGGAGGTGGTGGTAGACTCGACGGAGCGCCATGAATTCCTCGGAGCTGTCTTCTTTGGCTTGCCTCTTGTCTTTTAACAAATGCAACATAACGGCCCCCCTTCATTTTAATCAGGGATACCTGTGTTACAAGTCCCTCTCTTCCAAGCATACCTCCAAGGACCGACGTCCCACGTGTACGTCTAGCGTGGGATCTTTTTAGACCGTAACATCAATGCTGGTGTGACGGGAGGTGTTGGGGCCAATTCTCTGCACTCTTGTAACGGCCGATGTGCCAGTAGCAGACACGGTGCACACTCGGCGATCTTCGCATAGAGCACGGATGCCCACCATATTGGCCGACGCCCCCAAGACGTAATCTGTCGTAATGCCACCTTAGCCTGAAGTAATGCCTGGCTTAATGCAAGCTGTTATGACCAGCTATCGGAACCTCCCGCCGAACCTACAAAGCGTCAATGTTCATAGAAGCCCAGTGCGATGGAGCACAACTGCGCGTTAACTCAGCGTCACGCTGAATACATGGTTAACGTGGTGTCAGTATGTACAGGGACTCTGACGGGGGTCGCTGGACTACCTTAAGCGTCTCTAACCTCTGCTGAACCATACTTCATTGTTGCCGCAACACCACGACGTCATCGTGTATAAGTCGCTGCTTCGATCGGGACAATGCAGTGCGGGACAATGCAGCTAACAGACTGTGTCCGAAATCGTGCACTGCGACTGACCGAGGTACTTCCCCACACCGCAACAGCAGCGAGCCACAGTCCCGACGTCAGGAAGCGCTTTCGAGAAACTACATACTTCTAACTGCGTAACAAAAATAAGTTGTTGTCCCACAACTGTCGTATTCAGAGACCTGGACACTAACTCCCATCATAGTACCAATACAAGACGGCCAGATTTGCTTACTGGGTAACCAACACTTGGTGAATGAAGCAGTTAAAGAGATCATAGTAACAGACAACTAAATATAATGCACAAATTACAGAATAAACAAATTGGCGGAAATAGCTAGAAGGCGGCGGACTTCACCTCAATCAGTGTATGCAGAAAAAGAGTCTCTCAGGACTCCACTGCTTGCATCAGTTAATGGATGAGGGCAGATGCGCTGACGCTCTCCTAACCCACGTACCAGGAATAATCTATGAGTATTGTATTGTATGTTAACCGGGGACTTAGAAACGACTGAAAGGCTCCGTCCCCACCGCAGCCGCAGTGGTCCACAACCCCACGACGACTACCGCAGTCCACTTCACCCCTCCGCCGCCCCACACCGAACCTAGGGTTACTGTGCGGTTCGGCCCCCGGTTGACCCCCCAGGGAACGTCTCACACCAGACGAATGTAACCCCTATGTTTGTGTGGTAGAGTAATGGTGGTGTACGCGTACGTGGAGAACTTGTTTGCGCAGCAATCGCCGACATAGTGTAACTGAGGCGGAATAAGGGGAACCAGCCCGCATTCGCCGAGGCAGATGGAAAACCGCCTAAAAACCATCCACAGACTGGCCGGTTCACCGGACCTCGACACAAATCCACCGGGCGGATTCGTGCCGGGGACCCGGCGCTCCTTCCCGCCCGGAAAGTAGTGCGTTAGACCGCACGGCCAACCGGGCGGTATTTATGACTACTGATGGAGTAGTGGGCGAAACCTCCATCCTGTTGGATCGTCGTGAAACAGGAAAGTTGAATAACTGCACTTCAGAAAACTAAAAACTTTAAGGCGTCTTTTTGTATGTGGTATGCAGTTTGTCAAATGTGGAGAGTTGTACTAAAATTTTTCATAACAGTGGAAGTTTACTTTGCTACAACAGTAAACGGTCATATTATGGTCACTCCGATAACTTGCACATTCAATCGAGAAGAACACTTAAGCTTTCTACTTCAGAAGATTGCCACTAAAGATTACGCAACCCTCATAATAACTCTTGGAGCATTCGCTATAGCTTTTTATACTCTCAGAGTTCCTAGTCCAACTTGATATGGACCCCACACAAAAGAATAGTATTTCAGTATGAGCTATACAAGACCTCTCCGCGCAAACCTTTCTTAGAGAACAAGCTATTCGTCAGCATCCTACTAGTCGATCAAAGATTGCCATTCTCTTTGCCAACAGTTGATCCTCTCTGATTATTCTAGTTTCTGTACTCACTCGTTGCTACTACTACCGGGGCCGGCCGAAGTGGCCGAGCGGGTCTAGGCGCTACAGTCTGGAACCGCGCGACCGCTACGGCCGCAGGTTCGAATCCTGCCTCGGGCATGGATGTGTGTGATGTCCTTAGGTCAGTTAGGTTTCAGTAGTTCTAAGTTCTAGGGGACTGATGACCTCAGAAGTTAAGTCCCATAGTGCTCAGAGCCATTACTACTCCCGGGTATTACGTTCTAAGACAAAAAAAAGCACCACGAAGAAATTATCCAAATGGAACGGAAATCTATAGATGTGATGTACTACCTGTACAGACAAACAAATGATTGCAGTTTAAGAAAAATTGGATGATTTATTCGAGAGAAAGAGTTTCACAAATTGAGCAAGTCAATAAAGCGTTGGTTCACCTCTGACCCTTATGCAAGCAGTTATTCGGCATGATACGGACTGATAGAGTTGTTGGCTGTCCTCCTGAGGGATATCGTGCCAAATCCTGTCCAATTGGCGCGTCAGATCGTCAAAATAGCGTGCTGATTGGAGAACCCTGCCTACAGTGCTTCCAAACGCTTTCAGTTGTGAAGAGATCCAGCAACCTTACTGGTCAAGTTAGGGTTTGGCAAGCACGAGGACAAGGAGTAGAAACCCTCGTCGTGTGCGGACGGGCATTATCTTGCTGAAGTGTAAGCCCATGATGGCTCGCCATGAAGGGCAACATAACGGGGCGTAGAATATCGTCAACGTACCGCAGTCTGTAAGGGTGCCGCGATAACAACCGAAGATGTCCTGCTATGTAAAGAAATGGCATCCAGGACCGTATCGCGTGCGACAGTGAGGTTGGTACCCACCGCTGTCCGGGCTTCTCCACCGCGTTATTCACTTTCTCAGTTTGTGAAGCTCTTTCTCTCAAATAAACCATTCAAATTTTCTGAAATTGTAACCTCTTTTTTGTCTGTACATGTACATCCCATTTAACGATTTCCGCCCATTCGATGATTCCGTCGTGGTGCGTCGTTTATTCTTTTTTATATTTTTTCCTCTTTATTGTGTACTATGACATGATGGATCCCAGTTTTGACTTAGCTGTATTTCTGTGGAACAGGAAGTAGTCGTTAATCTTTGCTCCAAACTCATATTATGTCAAGATCTGAGTGGATATTACTACCATGTTTATGGGCGATGGGCGAGCACTTAGTTATTATAAGCCTATCATCTACAGAAAGTCTGAGCCTGTAATTAATACTATATGACAAGTCACTAACAAATGACACATATAATATTTCTTATAATCACATTTGTCTGGGGCACACTCAACATTACTGCCGTACCAGTGGAAGACTCTCTAATTCAGGATAACATGCTGCGTCCTGTCTGTCAAGAAGTTCTCGATCCAACCACAAATCTGACTAGTTACCACGTACGAACGTATTTCCAGTCATCGGTAGGGTCCGGACGGTCACTCAACATATTTCTCGAAAGGCTGCCAAATCACATTATTCACAAATGTTTTGTCTGATTGTGACTTTGGAATTCTAATCTTAGCTTTTGTAACGGCCTTATTGAGATTTTTCCACAGATTTCTCGACTGCTGGAAATGATTCCTGCCATGTTGGTGTGTGTTGTATCCTTTTCTTACCCGAAACGTATCCGGTTTGCAAGAGCTGTTTCCAGCAGCGTATTGCTTTGTCGGAGGGGCATCTTTGAAGCATCTGGCCACAAAGTCGTGTTGCACATCCTTCGCAATATTTTTCTATGTGGTCGTTTGTGTGTATTCAACATTTATCAATGCAAAAGAACTTCATTGAAGCATCTGCCGTGAAATATAGAAAATGACACGAAAAAACTAAGCTACACTATACATATAACGAAATGCACATCTGATATCCGCTCAAAACAATGTTCAAATGTGTGTGAAATCTTATGGGACTTAACTGCTAAGGTCATTAGTCCCTAAGCTTACACTTTACTTAACCTAACTTATCCTAACGACAAACACACACACCCATGCCAGAGGGAGGACTCGAATCTCCGCCGGGACCAGCTGCACAGTCCATGACTGCAGCGCCCAAGACCGCTCGGCTAATCCCGTGCGAAATCCGCTCATTAACTCTAGAGTGGAACCGATTCAACAGATCACTCTGCTTATTCTACATCAGTTATATATCAGAAAATTTTATTAAGGGAGATACTCCGATAGCAACAATCGTCTGTTGCCGCACTGAATTCTGCCACTTTTTAAGCGCCTTTATGAATCCGGCACTGCTGATTACAAACTACTAGAATACCAGTAAACCCCCGATTCTTTAAAGAATCGAAATCTCACTTATGAAACAGCTTCAAACGTCGAATTACAGAGTTTGTTTGTTAAATATTTGCTTTAAGCATGTAAGCGATAAAAAGTTTAGGAAAGGTATGAAATTATGCTTGAAGTTTGTCAGAGGTCGCTAAGTGATCTACTATTAAACGCTGTATGAATATAAACCAGGTAATTTGCGCTGTATTTTAAGCGAAAGCTAGTTTATCGCGCGTCTGAATGTTTATGACATCGTATCTCCCAAACTATGCGTCGTACAATGATATAATTTTGCAAGGGTATATGTGGACACCGTCTCCAAAATGTGTTGCGAATAGAGTTAGTAGTAAACAAGTAATACATGAAAACGTCATACCTGATGCTGATGTTTTAATGCATGCACAGCGGAAACATAGTACGTGATAAACTTTTTTCCGTTCACCATTTTTTGGGGGGCGTCAGCGAGAAAAGTTTCGAAAAGGTTTCACATTTTGCCTAAGGTTTTTCTGGAAGTCGCTAAGTGCTCTCATTCGCAGATACTGGATAAATCAAGTCCGGGCACTTGCACGGCGTTATTCTCGTTGGCTCGAGACAAACACACAGTTTCTAACTGTAATAGTTGTATTATTGTGTTAAACATTTAACACAAGATTATACCTCGTAATGACTATATTATGACAGCGTTTTAAATTATTAAATTCGATCAAAAATTACACGAAATATTGAAAATCTAATTTTTGTTGCCCCTGGAAACCATTAGATAGGCAACCTGTAAATGGGTTTGAGTACCGTGCCCGGTTTCGGCGGTAGTATTTTAGTAACATAGATAGAACTGCAGTAATTCGTCTATTTTCCGGTGAGTTACAAGAAGGCAACGACTTCATGTGTCGGCTTCTACTTTAGCCATTCCAGATCGTTTTGAGGAAATATTCTGCAAACTGTTTTGAAAAATTACTATCCTCCTTGTAGATCCAAGCCTGGGCGTATCATTCGCAATCACCGGAAATATTAGAGAGTGAAAAATGGTTCTGAACACTAAGGGACTTAACATCTGAGGTCATCAGTCCCCTAGAACTTAGAACTACTTAAACCTAACTAACCTAAGGACATCACACACAGCCATGCCCGAGGCAGGATTCGAACATGCGACCGTAGCAGCAGCGCGGTTCCGGGCTGGAGCGACTAGAACCGCTAGGCCACAACAGCCGGCTTAGAGAGTGAGGTAGCCTCTTGTGATCAACTGAAAATCCCGACACTTCGTGGAACTCAGATGAGGACCTATCGAGTTGTAGTCTAGAACGTTAAGCAAGCCGAAGAACACTGAGACTTTCGATTACTGTACAGTGTATCTGCTGAACCTTTTCAATGAAACCAACTTTCGCATCAGAGACATTTCATGCGTTTGATCTCTACGAACACACGGAGCTTTTGTCGAACTGAGTATCAGCACAGGCCCGAGAGAACTAAGCGCTGTTTCATATGAAGAAACTTAGATCCAAAGAGGGAAAAACACGTTAAATTCTTTTAAACTGTCAACGACTCTTTACTGTTGCTACAGGACGAATACGTCGCCCAGTGATACGCTGGGAAAGGAGTTAAGACCTGTGACACACTCTAAAAGCAAGGAACTTCTCTCGTAAAGAATTCTGTTGCTTTTTGCAAAGGTTAACTGGCACAGAAAGGCGTGCAAAATGCAAACATTACAAACTTCAAGCGCGACATGAAATATTCATCGTACAACCAGGATATGATTGCACTCATATACTACTCGTCGGAACAATGAAAAACTATAGATGAGACTCAG
Organism: Schistocerca nitens; assembly: GCF_023898315.1. NCBI lineage: Eukaryota > Metazoa > Arthropoda > Insecta > Orthoptera > Acrididae > Schistocerca > Schistocerca nitens. Next base: position 602,584,682 of record NC_064614.1, on the reverse strand, counting down.
GTTTCTAGATGGCGAGGAGATATGTAAAATTGATTAAATGTGAAGCGAAATGACATTTATTGATATACAGGGTGTTACAAAAAGGTACGGCCAAACTTTCAGGAGACATTCCTCACACACAAAGAAAGAAAATATGTTATGTGGACATGTGTCCGGAAACGCTTACTTTCCATGTTAGAACCCATTTTATTACTTCTCTTCAAATCACATTAATCATGGAATGGAAACACACAGCAACAGAACGTACCAGCGTGACTTCAAACACTTTATTACAGGAAATGTTCAGAATGTCCTCCATTAGCGAGGATACATGCATCCACCCTCCGTCGCATGGAATCCCTGCTGCAGCCCTGGAGAATGGCGTATTGTATCACAGCCGTCCACAATACGAGCACGAAGAGTCTTTACGTTTGGTACCGGGGTTGTGTAGACAAGAGCTTTCAAATGCCCCCGTAAATGAAAGTCAAGAGGGTTGAGGTCAGGAGAGCGTGGAGGCCATGGAATTGGTCCGCCTCTACCAATCCATCGGTCACCGAATCTGTTGTTGAGAAGCGTACGAACACTTCGATTGAAATGTGCAGGAGCTCCAACGTGCATGAACCACATGTTGTGTCGTACTTGTAAAGGCACATGTTCTAGCAGCACAGGTAGAGTATCCCGTATGAAATCATGATAACGTGCTCCATTGAGAGTAGGTGGGAGAACATGGGGCCCAATCAAGACATCACCAACAATGCCTGCCCAAACGTTCACAGAAAATCTGTGTTGATGACGTGATTGCACAATTGCGTGCGGATTATCGTCAGCCCACACATGTTGATTGTGAAAATTTACAATTTGATCACGTTGGAATGAAGCCTCATCCGTAAAGAGAACATTTGCATTGAAATGAGTATTGACACATTGTTGGATGAACCATTCTTAGAAGTGTACCCGTGGAGGCCAATCAGCTGCTGATAGTGCCTGCTCAGGCTGTACATGGTACGGAAACAACTGGTTCTCCCGTAGCACTCTCCATACAGTGACGTGGTCAACGTTACCTTGTACAGCAGCAACTTCTCTGACGCTGACATTAGGGTTATCGTCAACTGCACGAAGAATTGCCTCGTCCATTGCAGGTCTCCTCATCGTGCTAGGTCTTTCCCAGTCGCGAGTCATAGGCTGGGATGTTCCGTACTCCCTAAGACGCCGATCAATTGCTTCGAACGTCTTCCTGTCGAGACACCTTCGTTCTGGAAATCTGTCTCGATACAAACGTACCGCGCCACGGCTATTGCCCCGTGCTAATCAATACATCAAATGGGCATCTGCCAACTCCGCATTTGTAAACATTGCACTGACTGCAAAACCACGTTCGTGATGAACACTAACCAGTTGATGCTACGTACTGATGTGCTTGATGCTAGTACTGTAGAGCAATGAGTCGCATGTCAACACAAGCACCGAAGTCAACATTACCTTCCTTCAATTGGGCCAACTGGCGGTGAATCGAGGAAGTACAGTACATACCGACGAAACTAAAACGAGCTCTAACATGGAAATTAAGCGTTTCCGGACACATGTCCACATAACATCTTTTCTTTATTTGTGTGTGAGGAATGTATCCTGAAAGTTTGGCTGTACCTTTTTGTAACATCCTGTAGAGTATGTTCAAGCTCAATGAGTTTTCCTGATGTTTACTCAACTGTATATGCTCTTGTATAGTGCAGGCACACTGGCGAGTTCTCAGCGGTGTGAACTTGGGAGCTAGCTTTTGCGCTAGGCTGAAGTGGCTATAAATCTGCCGTAGCGTCATCGCGTGGCCCGTGTGAATCACTCCGCTGCTGATACCGCCCGCCGCGACCCGAGTCCCGTGCCGCATCGCGCCTACTGACGCATCCTTCCGAAAATATCGCCACCACCACCACCACCAGCTCCAGCCGCGTGCGGGGTTCGATAGAAAACTGTTCCCTGCCTGCGGTAGTGTGTGTGCCGTTCGACTCTGCTTCTACTCTACTTGATAATGAAGAATGAACACTTGTCAACATGTGACACAGAAACATTGTATCTACATGGGGCACTGATAGAGAGGAGCAAAGGGCGACGATTTAAAATACCATTATGTGGGCAGAGCCATGTACTGAGCATGCGTGTGGCATGCTCAAAAGAATGGCGTGTTGTCGTTGTGGTCTTCAGTCCAGTACCTACTGCAACCTACATCCCTCTGAATTTGTTCAGTGTATTCATCTCTTGGTCTCCCTCTACGATTTTTTACCCTCCACGCTGCCCTCCAGTACTAAATTGGTGATCCCCTGATGCCTCAGAATATGTCCTAACAAGCGATCCCTTCTTCTAGTCAAGTTGTGCCACACATTTCTCTTCTTCCCGATTCTATTCACTACCTCCTCATTAGTTATGTCATCTACCCATCTAATCTTCAGCACTCTTCTCTAGCACCACATTTCGAAAGCTTCTATTCTCTTCTTGTCTAAACTATTTATCGTTCACGTTTCACTTCCATACATGGTTACACTCCATACAAATACTTTCAGAAACGCCTTCCTGACGCTTAAATCTATACTCAATACGTCTACATTTTATATCCTCTCTACTTCGACCATCATCAGTTATTTTGCTCCCCAAATAGCAAAACTCCTTTACTACTTTAAGCGTCTCATTTCCTAATCTAATTCCATCAGCATCACCTGAGTTAACTCGACTACATTCCATTATCCTCGTTTTGCTTTTGTTGATGTTCATCTTATACCCTCCTTTCAAGACACTGTCCATTCAGTTCAGCTGCTCTTCCAGGTCCTTTGCTGTCTCTGACAGAATTACAATGTCATCGGCGAACCTCAAAGTTTTTATTTCTTCTCCATGGATTTTAATTCCTACTCCGAATTTTTCTTTTGTTTCCTTTATTGCTTGCTCAATATACAGATTGAATAACATCGGGGAGAGGCTACAACCCTGTCTCACTCCCTTCCCAACCACCTTTCATGTCCCTCGACTCTTATAACTGCCTTCTGGTCTCTGTACAAATTGTAAATAGCCTTTCGCTCCCTGTATTTTACCCTTTCCACCTTCAGAATTCGAAAGAGGGTATTCCAGTCAACATTGTCAAAAGCTTTCTCTAAGTCTGCAAATGCTAGAGACGGAGGTTTTCCTTTCCTTAATCTATCTTTTAAGATAAGTCGTAGGGTCAGTCTTACCTCACGTGTTCCAATATTTTTACGGAATCCAAACTGATCTTCCCCGAGGTCGGCTTCTACCAGTTTTTCCATTCGTCTGTAAAGAATTCGTGTTAGTATTTTGCACCTGTGGCTTATTAAACTGATAGTTCGGTAATTTTCACATCTGTCAACACCTGCTTTCTTTGGGATTGGAATTATTATATTCTTCGTGAAGTCTGAGCGTATTTTGCCTGTCTAATACATCTTGCTCACTAGATGGTAGAGTTTTGTTAGGCCTGGCTCTCCCAAGGCTGTCAGTAGTTCTAATGGAATGCTGTCTACTCCCGGGGCCTTGTTTCGACTTAGAGGTCTTTCAGTGCTCTGTCAATTATTGTTTCGAAAAGCATAAGGGATTAGTCAACACTGTGCATTTGCCAGGGGAGAACGAACGAGATCAATTCGTACAGTCAATTGTATTTCACGGAAATCGTAATGTGAATTTCTGCGTTCATCAGTTACAGGAAATCGTGTTACCTGTGACTGTCAGTGAAGCAGGTATACTGCATCTGTCAAGCAAATCATCGACTTTACTCTGTGTACACAAACAAATACACTTACGCGTTCACTAGACTTCCATATTTCCCACTGGAATTTATTTATTTATGCGTTTATTTCACCTGACAAGGTCAAGACCGTCAGACCCTCTTTTAGATCTAACCAGACTTCCTCAGTGAGTAAGCGTTAGAAATGGCTCTGGGCACTATGGGTCTTAACTTCTGAGGTCATCAGTCCCTTAGAACCACTTACACCTAACTAACCTAAGGACATCACACATATCCATGCCCGAGGCAGGATTCGAACCTGCGACCGTAGCGGTCTCGCGGTTCCAGACTGTAGCGCCTAGAGCCGCTCGGCCACTCCGGCCGGCAGTAAGCGTTACAATTTGTATGTTACATGTGCAGTATAATAATAATAATAATAATAATAATAATAATAATAACATGTTCAATTACCCGAAAGTTCCTAAATGCAATATAACATATACCGTACAGTTAAAAGGAAGTGACGCTTGATCAAGGTCCGCGTCGTCACTTTCCATTTTTAACCAGACTCAACGTCTGAGAAAGTAAAGAAATAACAATGATAATAATAATAATAATAATAATAATAAATAAACCCCGTGGAAGCCCGGGAAAAGAATAGGGCTCCGGTATGTTCTGCCAGTCGTAAAAGGCGACGAAAAGAACAAACCACTAATGGGGCTAACCCCCCCTTTTAGTGTGATTAGTTGGTTCAGGACAGAACTAAAGAAGCCTCGGACAAGCGCTGTCATAGTGGGGAACGACGCTTGAACCACATGCCCGCCCACAATGGTAACGACACTGCTAGCCAACTGGAAAATGATTTAAATCCAAATAGAGGTGTTTTGCGGGATATGCTTCCTGCAACCACCCTAGAAGGAAAACAAAGACAGAGGATGAGATGGTCAGATGAAGTTAACCGACACCTCATGTTCTGTTATTACCAAGCAACAAACCTAGGAACCAACACAACTGGATACAGATCACAAGTATACACAACATGTATTACCAGATACCCAGAATTAAAATTTTTAACAGAACAAAGACTAGCTGATCAGATCCGTGTAATAATCAAAAATAACAGGATACCCCAGTCAGAATTAGAAATAATCAAACAACAAGTACAACAAATACTGGAACAAAATAATGTGCAATCAGAAGAAGAAGAAAATACAGTAATGGACTCAAACATCCCAGTGCAAACAAACAAAGAACAACACGCATCAATTAAACAATCAGAGGAAAACGAAATCTTAAGACAGCCACTAGAACAAGCACAAATAGAACACGAAGTGACACACATGTTAGATATAGAAGAAAAAATTTAGCTAACATATATAGAATACAAAGACACAAATACAGACATTAGACCATTCTTGCATAGACCACCAAATAACCCACAAGTCGAAACAACAATAACAACTATCAACACAATCATACACAACAAAATAAATGAAAACACAACTATGGAAGAGTTACAACTACTGATTTATATAGGAGCACTTACTACACTAAATATACACACAAGGCAGAGATCAGAACCAACCAACACACAGAAGAAACCCACAAAACCAGCATGGCAACACAGGCTACAGATCAGAATAGAAAAACTGAGAAAAGACATCGGACAGCTAACACAATTTATAACAAATGAAATGTCAGAAAAAAAACGAAAAAGGTTAGGTAAAATCTCACAACAAGAAGCGATAGAGCAATTAGATGAAAAGAAGCAGAAATTACAAGCATTGGCCAAACGACTTAGAAGATACAAAAAAAGTGACAATAGAAGGAAACAGAACCAAACATTCAACACAAACCAAAAGAAATTTTACCAGACAATAAATAACACAGACATTGAAATAGACAATCCACCAAACATAACAGACATGGAACACTCCTGGAGCAACATATGGTCAAACCAGGTGCAACATAACAGGCATGCACGGTGGATACAAGCAGAAACAGACACATACAAGATGATACCACAAATGACTGAAGTGATAATTTTGCAACATGAAGTCACCCAAGCAATTAATTCTACTCACAATTGGAAAGCCCCTGGAAGAGATAAAATAGCAAATTTCTGGCTAAAGAAGTTCACCTCAACACATTCACATCTAACTAAATTATTTAACAGTTACATTGCAGACCCATACACATTCCCTGATACACTTATACATGGAATAACTTATCTGAAACCTAAAGATCAAGCAGACACAGCAAACCCAGCTAAATATCGCCCCATAACATGCCTACCAACAATACACAAAATATTAACTTCAGTCATTACACAGAAATTAATGACACATACAATACAGAACAAAATTATAAATGAAGAACAAAAAGGCTGTTGCAAAGGAGCACGAGGATGTAAAGAGCAACTGATAATAGATGCAGAGGTGACATATCAAGCTAAAACTAAACAAAGGTCGCTACACTACGCATACATTGATTACCAAAAAGCTTTTGATAGTGTACCCCACTCATGGTTACTACAAATATTGGAAATATACAAAGTAGATCCTAAATTGATACAGTTCCTAAACATAGTAATGAAAAATTGGAAAACCACACTTAATATCCAAACAAATTCAAATAATATCACATCACAGCCAATACAGATTAAGCGTGGAATATACCAAGGAGACTCATTGAGTCCTTTCTGGTTCTGCCTTGCTCTGAACCCACTATCCAACATGCTAAATAATACAAAATATGGATACAATATTACTGGAACATACCCACACAAAATCACACATTTGCTATACATGGATGATCTAAAACTACTGGCAGCAACATATCAACAACTCAACTAATTACTAAAGATAACATAAGTATTCAGCAATGATATAAATATGGCTTTTGGAACAGACAAATGTAAGAAAAATAGCATAGTCAAGGGAAAACACACTAAACAAGAAGATTACATATTGGATAACCACAGCGACTGCATAGAAGCGATGGAAAAAACAGATGCCTATAAATATCTAGGATACAGACAAAAAATAGGAATAGATAATACAAATATTAAAGAAGAACTAAAAGAAAAATATAGACAAAGACTAACAAAAATACTGAAAACAGAACTGACAGCAAGAAACAAGACAAAAGCTGTAAATACTTACGCTATACCAATATTGACCTACTCATTTGGTGTAGTGAAATGGAGTAACACAGACCTAGAAGCACTCAATACACTTACACGATCACAATGCCACAAATATAGAATACATCACATACATTCAGTAACAGAAAGATTCACATTAAGCAGAAAGGAAGGAGGAAGGGGATTTATCGACATAAAAAACCTACATTATGGACAGATAGACAATTTAAGAAAATTCTTTCTAGAACGAGCAGAAACTAGCAAAATACACAAAGCAATCACTCATATAAATACATTGGCTACACCACTGCAATTTCATAACCACTTCTACAACCCTTTAGGTCACATAACATCAACAGATACGAAGAAAGTAAATTGGAAAAAGAAAACACTACATGGCAAGCACCCGTATCATCTAACACAGCCACACATCGATCAAGACGCATCCAACACATGGCTAAGAAAAGGCAGTATATACAGTGAGACGGAAGGATTCATGATTGCAATACAGGATCAAACAATGAACACCAGATATTACAGCAAGCATATTATTAAAGATCCCAATACCACAACAGATAAATGCAGACTTTGCAAACAACAAATAGAAACAGTAGATCACATCACAAGCGGGTGTACAATACTAGCAAATACAGAATACCCCAGAAGATATGACAATGTAGCAAAAATAATACATTAACAGCTTGCCTTAAAACATAAATTTATAAAACAACATGTTCCCACATACAAGTATGCACCACACAATGTACTGGAGAATGATGAATACAAATTATACTGGAACAGAACCATTATAACAGATAAAACAACACCACATAACAAACCTGACATCATACTCGCCAATAAAAAGAAGAAATTAACACAACTAATCGAAATATCCATACCCAATACAACAAATATATACACCTGGAAATGGAAAAAAGAACACATTGACACCGGTGTGTCAGACCCACCATACTTGCTCCGGACACTGCGAGAGGGCTGTACAAGCACTGATCACACGCACGGCACAGCGGACACACCAGGAACCGCGGTGTTGGCCGTCGAATGGCGCTAGCTGCGCAGCATTTGTGCACCGCCGCCGTCAGTGTCAGCCAGTTTGCCGTGGCATACGGAGCTCCATCGCAGTCTTTAACACTGGTAGCATGCCGCGACAGCGTGGACGTGAACCGTATGTGCAGTTGACGGACTTTGAGCGAGGGCGTATAGTGGGCATGCGGGAGGCCGGGTGGACGTACCGCCGAATTGCTCAACACGTGCGGCGTGAGGTCTCCACAGTACATCGATGTTGTCACCAGTGGTCGGCGGAAGGTGCACGTGCCCGTTGACCTGGGACCGGACCGCAGCGACGCACGGATGCACGCCAAGACCGTAGGATCCTACGCAGTGCCGTAGGGGACCGCACCGCCACTTCCCAGCAAATTAGGGACACTGTTGCTCCTGCGGTATCGGCGACGACCACTCGTAACCGTCTCCATGAAGCTGGGCTACGGTCCCGCACACCGTTAGGCTGTCTTCCGCTCACGCCCCAACATCGTGCAGCCCGCCTCCAGTGGTGTCGCGACAGGCGTGAATGGAGGGACGAATGGAGACGTGTCGTCTTCAGCGATGAGAGTCGCTTCTGCCTTGGTGCCAATGATGGTCGTATGCGTGTTTGGCGCCGTGCAGGTGAGCGCCACAATCAGGACTGCATACGACCGAGGCACACAGGGCCAACACGCGGCATCATGGTGTGGGGAGCGATCTCCTACACTGGCCGTACACCACTGGTGATCGTCGAGGGGACACTGAATAGTGCACGGTACATCCAAACCGTCATCGAACCCATCGTTCTACCATTCCTAGACCGGCAAGGGAACTTGCTGTTCCAACAGGACAATGCACGTCCGCATGTATCCCGTGCCACCCAACGTGCTCTAGAAGGTGTAAGTCAACTACCCTGGCCAGCAAGATCTCCGGATCTGTCCCCCATTGAGCATGTTTGGGACTGGATGAAGCGTCGTCTCACGCGGTCTGCACGTCCAGCACGAACGCTGGTCCAACTGAGGCGCCAGGTGGAAATGGCATGGCAAGCCGTTCCACAGGACTACATCCAGCATCTCTACGATCGTCTCCATGGGAGAATAGCAGCCTGCATTGCTGCGAAAGGTGGATATACACTGTACTAGTGCCGACATTGTGCATGCTCTGTTGCCTGTGTCTATGTGCCTGTGGTTCTGTCAGTGTGATCATGTGATGTATCTGACCCCAGGAATGTGTCAATAAAGTTTCCCCTTCCTGGGACAATGAATTCACGGTGTTCTTATTTCAATTTCCAGGAGTGTACAAAATAAAACAGGAGAAAAAATTTAAAAATACATCCAACTGGCTGAGGAAGTCAAGGACATGTGGCATCAGGATAAAGTTGACATTATACCAATTATACTATCAACTTCAGGAGTCATACCACACAATATCCACCAGTACATCAATGCAATACAGCTACATCCAAACTTATATATACAACTACAGAAATCCGTAATTATTGATACATGTTCAATTACCCGAAAGTTCCTAAATGCGATATAACATATACCGTACAGTTAAAAGGAAGTCACGCTTGATCAAGGTCCGCGTCACTTTCCATTTTTGACCAGACATAACGTCTGAGAAAAGAAAGAAATAAAAATAATAATAATACGTACAGAGTGATTCCTAAGTACCTCCAGGGTTTCAGAGGGCAACTGCCTGAGAATTGTGAGACATACAGAAAATAGACGCACATCAGTGGACAGAGCATCTCTTCAAGTTTTTAACTCAAATTACAGGTGCTCAAAATAGGCACTGTTTGCGACGTGACGAACGTCAGTGCGTGTGTGCAGCTCATTGAAGTTGTTAGCACAAATTTCCCGGGAAGGCGCGACAGCTGCCTGCTTTGGCAATTTATTTACTGGGTTGCCCATCTGCAGGCGCGAACTCATTCGATGTGACCGTATGGAGAGGATAATTCGCCTGCATGTCCTGAGTCGAGCGCGCCTCCAATCTCACCCACGATCACCTGCACAATCACAGTAGCTCTCATCATGGAAGATGGCATTAAGAGTGTTCAAATTTTCTGAAACTGTTCAGTAAAACTAAGAGAGACAGGAGGAAAACTAAAATAGATTCACAGCAATGTTTTGCTGGCTGATCACTAGCGAGGAACACAGAGGAGCAACCCACCCCGATAACACATTGAAAACGTCGCCCTACAGTTTTAGTCAACAAGTCAGACAATTCACAAAATTTTTGAAGTCTTACCACATTCGTTTGATTGTTAGTTAAAATAGACGGCATCTGTCGGCAAATGAGCTGCCGCTCTATGATCCGAAAACAAAATACAGTCTAATGTGGCTCACTGTTATCTGTGGGCCACACATTGGAGAATCCTCTCGTCATAGCAAGAAGCCATGCGTCATAGGGCTGTGGCCTATGCGGAGACGAATAAGGAGTACCTCATCCCGCCTGCGTGGCTGGAAGGCAGTAAGCCACGGCTGCGTTGTTGACTTAAGTAGACACATCTTCTTGTCTGTCTCTTCCAACAGCTCTTCTTCCCATCGACACACGACTCTGTACCTCAACAGCGAGGCTATAGCATGCAAACGGATGGCACACTGAACTGACAGTATCGCGACACGCCCCCTTGGCTGCTACTTCATCTCTTTCGTTCCGCGCAATACCCATGCGCCCTCGCACCCAGCAGAAAGACGCCTCCTTCCCCAGTCTTCGTGACTGGAGGAGGGCGTCCTGGATAGTCTGGACTACTCTACCTGCTCTGTACACGTGTTGTAGAGTGAAGGGCACTAAGGGACTCGGAACAGACAAGTAATTTAGCATTTTAAACACGTATCATTTGCTCCATGCCTGCAAGATCGCGTATAATTCCGGTTCGTAGACATTGAAGTCTTGAGGCAGTCGGATGTTGAGGACACAGTCAGAGAAAACAGCAGAGCAACCGACGGAGTCCCCCTGTTTAGACCCATCCGTCAATCCAGCTAAAACTTCATAAAATAATGTATTAGAAACGTATGCAGGAATGCAGGAGTGAAGCCTCTCTTGTACTGCTGCTCCCCCCCCCCCCCCCCGCCCTCCCCTAATGCCACTACACCACGACACACACTACGAATCGAAACTTGAGAGATGCTCTATCCACTGATAAGTGTCATAATTCTGTATGTCTTTTAGTTTGCGCGCAGTCGTCTTCTGTAACCACGGAGGTACTTACGAACAGCCCTGTACATTAATGAACACGTCGAATTTACAAAATTTCATTATTATTAACATGAAGTAATTTCCTCATTACGTGTATTAATGAATACGTGGAATTTACGAAATTTCATAGTTGTTAACATTTAGTAATTTCCTCTTCACGTTCTTCTCGGCTCTTATAGAGGTATCTGACAGAAAGAATGAAAACAGTATAAAAAACGATCAATGTGAAGAAGAAGTTGCTGATCAGAGAAAGAGCGATAAGTAATTGGGTAAGAGTAGCAGATGAAATGGAAGGAAGAAAAGAAAAACAGAAAGGGACGCGAAAGGCGTAGAAAGTGTAGAGTGTGCTATACTGGTTCGCTATTGGATAAAAAGAAAACATCTGGGATATACAGAGATGGAAGCTACACCGATGATCAAAGATAAAGCTTTAATCTCCTCGTGAATGCAGAATGGTTTTGGATAAGATGCAGGCTACACGGTAATTTCTTCCAAGGTAGTATGGGTGAAATAGAGAAGGAGGTGATGAAAGATTTATTGTTGTGTCAAGGTGCAGCAAGGATGCTGGACGTATCCTGTCCGGCATTGCAATTATGGAATTATGGAAGGTATTTTGTACATGAGGAGAGGTGCCGAGGACACCAGTGACTAATAAATGGATGATAGAACGTGAAAATCACGCCGTCTATCGTGTCACATCCAGCCTGAACATAGGAAGGACTGATACGCTCGAACAACCGAATCTTGTGCACACATATCTTACGCAACCGTTCATCGCTATTCGAGTCGTCTGGAGTTTTCCCCAGTTGTGCCATGTTGAACAACACCACAGTGGTACAGATTTGGCAGGACTAAAGAGTGAGTTAATTTTTTTTTAATGTGAGGGTTAATTTTTCTTTAATGTGAGGTGAAATTACTTTTCTAAATATTTTGATGGCACGTGGGCAGACTTATATCCCCATTCCCCCCCTATTCTGACGTTGGCGGTAAGACAGCCATAACACGAAATCCCTTCCCAAATATCCGCATTGGTACTTCCTATGCCTAACTAGCAGCTTGCCTGACTTCTTACCTGAAAAGATCTTGACTATATATTGGGTCAGAATTCGAACGGCTCGATCTAGCCCTACGGGTTGGAAATGAACAGTACGAAAAGCAACACACTACAGAAGGTTAGATAGAGTTTCTGAAGAAATGTTCATCGCTTTGGATGTGATATGCTACTTGAATATCAATATTGATTCGTTGTTGAACGCCCCTAATCCACAAACCACCAGTAGTCCAAGTTAGGAGTAAACTACCCTCATCCTTTTTCCTGGTAGCTGAACCATTCAAACGTACGACAAACCACTCTATTTCCCGAGCCGACTTCATCTCAAATATTGCATTCAGGGTGTTTTTTATTAAATTAAGGCAACTTTTTAAAAGAAATAACATTAAATACACTGACGGAAAAATTTGCACCACTAAAATATAATTAATGTAGAGTAATGAAATTTCGGGAATACATTTCTGTAGGTAACATATCTAAGTGATTAATATCGCAGGAGCACAGGCTGACGTAAACGCGAGATAAGTTATTGCAAATGTGAAATGATGATACATTAATACCGGTGTAACCGGCAGAATGTTGAATGCAAACTTTCAAGTGTGTATACATTGTTTTGTACACGTGCTGGACGGCAGTTTGTGGGATGGAGTTCTATGCCTGTTGCATTTGGTCGTCCAATACAGGGACGCTTAACGCTGGTTGAGTATGACGCTACGCTGACTCTGTACAACATGTTGGATTATAAAGGCGGTATGTGGGCGAGCGTTATCCTGTTGTAAAACATCTGCTGGTATGCTGTTCATGAGTGGCAGCACAACAAGTCGAATCACCAGACTGACGTACAACTTTACAGTCAGGGTGCGTGGAATAACGACGAGAATGCTTCTATCGCCGTCCGAAGTCGCACCTCTGACCATAAATCCAGGTGCAGGTTCGGTGAGTCTAGCACGCAGGCAGGTTAGTTCCAGGCCCTCAGCACACGGGCATCACTAGCACCGAGACAGAACCAGCTTTCTTCAGGAAACACGATAGTCCTCCACTGAGCTCCCATTTGACACCACTCAAATTGCAAATGGCTGTGTTTGGGGTCAGTGGAATGCACGATACAGGGTGCCTGGTTCGGAGCTGACCTTGAAATGACCGATTTGTAACAGTTCGTTGCGTCACTGTGGTGCCAACCGCTCCTCAGATTGCTGCTTTAGACGCATACGCCGAACACAATGGTGTCCCTCTCGGTAATGCTATGTGGCCGTCCGGAGCTCGGTCATCTTGCAACTGCACATTCCCATGACCACCGCTGCCAGCAGTCACGTACAGTGGCTACATTCCTGCCAAGTCTTTCTGCAGTGTCTCAGAAGGAACATTCAGCTTCTCGTAACCCTATTGCACGATCTCGTTCAAACTCAGTGAGATGTTGATAATAGCGTCTTTGTCACCTTAAAGGCATTTTTGACTAATAACAACTTACCACATCCAATATCAGAACTAAATGACGCTCACGACCGTTACAGTATATGTTTAAAGCAAACCTGATTTACGTCCTCGCCGGCCGCGGTGGTCTCGCGGTTCTAGGCGCGCAGTCCGGAACCGCGCGGCTGCTACGGTCGCAGGTTCGAATCCTGCCTCGGGCATGGATGTGTGTGGTGTCCTTAGGTTAGTTAGGTTTAAGTAGTTCTAAGTTCTAGGGGACTGATGACCACAGATGTTAAGTCCCATAGTGCTCAGAGCCATTTGAACCATTTACGTCCTCGTCCTACTAGCACCAATTTTATGCGAGCGATACGAAATTTGAACAAACATCATCTTTCAGATTTAGAAACAATCATTCCAGTTTTCGGTTTTGTCGCACAACTCCTTCTTGGCGCTGCGATTTTCTTCCATCAGTGTATTAAAAAGTAATAAAAGTGTTACTAATCATCTTGGGAGTTAATGTACCCCTTGCAAACCTGAAATCTTCTTGAAGAACATTAGTTTTTCTTGAAAAATGAAAATTCTTTCGCGGATCTAAGACTTTTTGAAGGATAAAAATCATTTCTTGAACTGAAAATCTTCCTCAAAGAAATTATCATCTTGAAATTTAACCTGAAACTCTATTCTTATTTCGATGTTACACTTACGCATAAGTCCCTTTAATCTACAATCCAACAAACCAGGTAGTTCTGGAATTTGTCCCTTTTCTTGTGTCTCACGTATCTCTTCAACGTCCAAAACTGCAGAAAAAGGTAATCTAGAAACTATTGCGTGCTTGGGTTGTTGCTCTTCATTGTGTAGCACGTGAAATGTTAGGATAGCCAACTGTAAGTATAGCGTTTTGCTTTGGGAAGGAAGTACCATTCAGGACGCAGGATATTCGTGATTTCAATGTATTGAGACACCGTCCTAGGTTATCAAGATTTACTCTTTTCTCGTCCCGTTCCAAATTAAAATGATACTAGAACTGACATGTGATTACATTTTCACGCAATGTGGTTGCATAGGTCCTGAGAAATCAGTGCCCAAAACAACCACCTCTGGCCGTAATAACGGCCTTGATACGCCTGGGCATCGAATCAAACAGAGCTTGAATGGCGTGTACAGGTACAGCTGCCCATGCAGCTTCAACACGATACCACAGTTCATCACGAGTAGTGACTGGCGTATTGTGACGAGCCAGTTGCTCGGCCACCATTGACCAGACGTTTTCAATTGGTGCGAGATCTGGAGAATGTGCTGGCCCGGGCAGCAGTCGAACATTTTCTGTATCTAGAAAGGCCCGTACAGGATCTGCAACATGCGGTCGTGCATTCTCCTGCTGAAATGTAGGGTTTCGCAGGGATCGAATGAAGAGTAGAGCCACGGGTCGTAACACATCTGAAATGTAACGTCTACTGTTCAAAGTTCCGTCAATGCGAACACCGAGACGTGTAACCAATGGCACCCCATACCATCAGGCCGGGTGATACGCCAGTATGGCGATGACGACCACACGCTTGCAATGTGCGTTCTTCGCGATGTCGCCAAACACGGATGCGACCATCGTGATGCTGTAAACAGAACATGGATTCATCTGAAAAAATGACGTTTTGCCATTCGTGCACCCAGTTTCGTCGTTGAGTGCACCATCGCAGGCGTTCCTGTCTGTGATGCAGCGTCAAGGGTAACCACAGCCATGGTCTCCGAGCTGATAGTCCATGCTCCTGCAAACGTCGTCGAACTGTTCGTGCAGATGGTTGTTGTCTTGCAAATGTCCCCATCTACTGAGTCAGGGATCGAGACGTGGCTGCACGATCCGTTACAGCCATGCGGATAAGGTGCCTTTTATGTCGACTGCTAGTGATACGAGGCCATTGGGATTCAGCACGGCATTCCGTATTACCCTCCTGAACACGCAATCGTGATAGGCTACAATCTGACCTTTATCAAAGTCGGAAACGTGATGGTACGCATTTCTCCTCCTTACACGAGGCATGACAACAACGTTTCACCAGGCAACGCCGGTCAACTGCTGTTTGTGTATGAGAAATCGGTTGGAAACTTTCCTCATGTCAGCACGTTGTAGGTGTCGCCACCGGCGTCAACATTGTGTGAATGCTCTGAAAAGCTATTCATTTGCATATCACAGCATCTTCTTCCTGTCGTTTAAATTTCCCGTCTGTAGCACATCTTTGTGGTGTAGCAATTTTAATGGCCAGTAGTGTATAACTGTGTTTCCAAGCACTGAAAAGTTAACTCGGAATCATCTGAGGTGTTTTTTTCCGGTGTCTGAAGTGCCTCTGTGACTACTTCTATACCAAAAACGATGTAATTTGTGGGCAGGGCCGCGGAACGATTTTTTTTACCAAACTCGAGGTCAATCTGTTTGTGTGTGTTTCATGGAAGGCGGTGTACGTGCACGGTGCTGCTCTCCGTACTTCGTCTGACATCTTATCATCCTGAAGATTGTCTCCGATGATGATGCCAAAGGCGCAAGGTTGTATTTAGCGAAAAGAGAAGTTTGTTCCTTACCTTCACTGAGCACCATTTGGGAGTGCGTCATAGTCTAGAAGCGGCTACTACCGAAGTGTATGCGGCAATGACATACAAGACTACATTCCGTGTATCCTAGCGTGTGAAGCCATAGCCTGCAATGACCACGAGCCTGTAGTATTTAGTAGTGGAACAGTGAAAAGTGCAGAACATCTCGAGAAAATCATCCAGCTCGTTATGTTGCCGTCTAATCACCAGGAAGCTGTGCCGCGACAGCATAGCAGCGCTCATAACCGCGCTTTGAAAACGTTTCTCCCTTCTCTTTCTCGGAGCTTCCGTGGCGTCGAACAATGTCCCATTCGCAACAGTGACCAGAATCCACACACTCTTCGCACTGTGCGTCACGCGAAACAAATTACGCTTTAGTTAATATGGAGAAGTTAATTTTTCCGCCAATATCCTGACATTGATCAAGAGAATGAGATGGAAAATAATCCGTAAGTCAGCGTACTGGAATGAATCTAATCCGTAGAAAAAAACTCTCTCTGACTGCATTTAAGAGGGGGGTTCAATACGTAATGCAACACTTTTTTTTCTGAAAGCAGGGTTTGTTTTATTCAGGATTCCAATACATAATATTACTCCCCACTATTCTGGCTACAAGACCCTATTTTTTAACATAATCCGCATTCAATGCACGGCCTTACGCCACCTTACTGGGAACACTTGTAACCGGCATGGTACCACTCTACTGGTCGACGTCAGAGCAAACGTCTTGCTGCATCAATAACCTCTCCATTATTCACGTACTGCTTCCCGCGGAGTGCATCCTACATCCTTCATTGGGCCAAATAGACGGAAGTCAGAATGCGCGAGATCAGGATTGGAGGGTGGATGAGGAAGAGCAATACAAAGACGTTTTATGAGCGCCTCTCTGGTGCGTAGGTTTGTGTGAGGCGTCGCGCTGTTACGCACAAGGAGAAGTTCATTTGCATTTTTCTGGCGATGAACACATTGAAGTCCCAGATTGGAGGAGTCACAGCTGTGTGCGGCCGGACACGTGGGACATCGGACAGGTTTGCGCTACCTTGTTGCCATGATGACAGATGCCTCGCCCAACGACTCGCCGTGCTTTTGTTCACTGCCAGGACTCCGTAGACATTCTGCAAGATCCTACGAATAGCTGTGACACTTTGGTTTACCGCCAAAAGAAAATCAGTGACAGCTCTCTGCTTGGAATGCACCTCCGTTACAGACACCATTGTGACGGCTGCGTATAGCGCCGCCACCTATCGGAACTTCATGAGACTATACGGTCTGTAGCTGGAATACTGCACGGTATCCCACAACAAATACCGCTTTTTTCCGACTGAAATTGGCAGAGTTAATAAATGTGTTGCATTACTTATTGATATCCCTCGTAGTAGCTCTGTGGGAGACTGAATTCAGTAACGACGCATGGCAAACAGCGACAGCGCATTTCAGTTAGAGTAATGCACTACCATATATCGATAGTGGCTATGAAGGAAATTAGTTAGTAGGTTATATACCGGGTGATCAAAAAGTCAGTATAAATTGAAAACTGAATAAATCCCGGAATAACGTAGATAGAGAGGTACAAATTGACACACATGCTTGGAATGACATGGGGTTTTATTAGAACCAAAAAAATACAAAAGTTCAAAAAATGTCCGACAGATGGCGCTTCATCTGATCAGAATAGCAATAACAGAGTAAGGCAAAGCAAAGATAACGTTCTTAACAGGAAATGCTCAATATGTCCACCATCATTCCTCAACAATAGCTGTAGTCGAGTAATAATGTTGTGAACAGCACTGTAAAGCATGTCCGGTGTTATGGTGAGACATTGGCGTCGGATGTTGTCTTTCAGCATCCCTAGAGATATCGGTCGATAACGATACACTTGCGACTTCAGGTAACCCCAATGCCAATAATCGCACGGACTGAGGTCTGGGGACCTGGGAGGCCAAGCATGTCGAAAGTGGCGCGCGCAAGAGATCTTTCACGCATCTGGCAATATGGGTTGGAGCGCCATCCTGCATAAACATCGTACGTTCCAGCAGGTGTTTATAAGCCAGGCTGGGGATGATGCGATTCTGTAACATATCGGCGTACCTCTTACCCGTCACGGTAGCAGTTACAAAACCGGAATCACGCATTTCCTTCGAAGAAAAAAGGCCTGATAACGGTAGATGTGGTAAATCCAACCCATACCGTGACTTTCTCGTCATGCAATGGAGTTTTCACGACAGTTCTAGGATTTTCGGTAGCCCAAATTCTGCAGTTGTGGGCGTTGACAGACCCTCGGAGCGTGAAATGAGCTTCGTCGGTCCACAACACGTTACTCAACCAATCGTCATCTTCCGCCATCTTTTGAAAGCCCACACCGCAAATGCCCTCGGCTTCACTAAATCGCCAGGTAACAGTTCATGATGCCGATGGATTTTGTACGGATAGCATCGGAGGGTACGCCTCAGTGCCAACCAAACAGTAGGTGTATGGAGTGCCGGTGCGACGTGCGACTGGACCAGCGCTGACTTCCCCGTGCATAGACGAACCCACTACAGTCTCCATTTCTTCCTGAGCTGTCTCAGCAGCATTACGCCTTGTGCTCGGTCGACCACTGCGGGCTCTATCGTGTAAACAACCCGTGGCTTCGAACTTCGAAATCATTCTCGCCACAGCTGCATTTGCCAACGGACCTTTACCCGTTAGAATCCCCTTCCTATGGCGATAGGATCGTAACGCTGAACTAACACATTTCCCATTCTGATAATACAGCTTCACTAAAAGCGCATTTTCAGGTAACGTCAACATGCTGCGACTGCTGGCGCATCTGATTCTCTCATTACAGCTCCTTTTATACACGATTGTCATGACAGTCACTGACGTTTTGCTGTCCAGCGCCATCTGTCGGACATTTTGTGAACTTTGTTTTTTGTTTTTTTTTTTGGTTCTAATAAAACCCCATGTCATTCCAAGAATGTGTGTCAATTTTTACCTCTCTATCTACATTATTCCGTGGTTTATTAAGTTTTCAAATTTATACTGACTTTTTGATCACCCGGTACATAAAAATCATAGCAATTTTTAGTTTATGATGCCGTACAGATTACTTAGAATAGTTGAACACTTAGTCTATCTATTCGAGCTTTTAAGAATATTGTATTCTTTATCTGTTCTTCGTCATTCGAGAAGATAATTATTTTCTCTAAGAACAATGTGCATACAAGCACTCAGGGATATCTTATGGAATTTTTTCTCGAACACTACGCAGGCTATGCCGTCCGGGATGCTAGCCGTCCCAAAAATACTCCTGTAAAAAGAGGTTTCCGAGAAACCACGTGTCCGAACTGTTGCTGGCTCGGTGCCGTGAATTACTTAATACTGGCATTATCCGCTGAAGCTCTTTCAGAGGCGTACTTGCAGCAGTAGCATCTTCTCCAACTTTTTAATATGTAATGACACAAACATTCAATATGGCAGAAACGCGAGGAAAAAAGCTATTGTCGCATTCGTAAAATATAAACCTACTCTATCTTGTAGTGATTGTAAAACACCAAACAGGTAAAAAATGACCATACGAATGGCATTGCTGTTGAGCATAAGCCAAGCTCAGCCTACTCCGAGGTACACAAAAATCCACCATGCAAGTCTTAGCACAGCAAAGACTATGCGAAGAAATCTTCCTTGGTTTTGCTAACGTACGTCCATGCTGACATCTTTGCAACAATCGTTTTATATAATGTTATACATTGTACAGTGTGGTCCATACTTGATGATGCTCATTCCCGTTCCGGATTTTTCGCTCTCTGAAAAACTGTAGTATGAAAACTTAACACTGAAGTCCTCTCGCATTAATTTTGACGGTCGTTGGCTTTGTTGTGATTAACATGTTCAAAATGAATCGTATATTGAACTAACGGCCCAGATTCCTTGGTACTCTTTTATTTATAAAACAGAGAGCTTCCATGTTACTTGTGGTCACAGATTGGTTTACTGAGGAGCTGAAAGATATGCTTTATCTCTTATTTAAATATGATGAGAACTGAAATGCAAGTAAATAACGGCAGTAGTGCGATTTCTGATGTTTTCTCGACATGGTTCATTGATAGTTTGTTTGTGGATTCATAGGTGAGTTGACGATTCCATTTTGCACCATTTCGACACCTGACCTAGTCTTTTTCAGTTCTTTAGCGGTTCTGACGAGTCGTCCCTTACGTACTTGATGACTGGACTGAAACCAGCCCGTGAAGTATAATTGGCTGTAGGAATATCAATGTTTCACTTTAAGCAAGATTCTGAATTGGGCGGAGTTTGTTAAGGTCCTTATTATGTCTGAAAGTCTAGTGATATCTAGTCTCTGTAGCACCAATACTTCTAAATATAATACAGCGAATACCAAAGTATTAAAAGAAATGCTAATTAAAATAACAAGTAAGACAGGATTCACTCATTTTTCTTACGACAGGACTATTAAACGATAAACTGTGACATTTAAATTTAAAAAATTCCTGTATGTTCATGTATCACAGACAGTAGCTCAGCGCGTCTCTAAAACAGAAGCAAACTGCGGCGAGACAGACCACAGCTAGAACCAACAAGCATAGTTAACGATCTGTTAGAAGGAAAGCCAGCAAGGAGGGACAACAACCACGAACAACACAACCCCCAGCGAACGTTTAGAGCTGGTTCCCTCAACGTTTTGGCCGGGACTTATCAATTCCTTCCCTCAAACCAGAACACCTAATGTTCACCTCAAACTAATGGTCAGGTGGAGTCCAAGCAGCGTAAAGCAAATCTGTGGCTGAAAAGCGTATGTGCTCTCCATCACCTCCCCCGGCCCCCTTTCCAGAGAAGTAAAGAAATGAAGGATGGGAAAAAAAGTCTAGATGGAGTCCAGGCAGGGAGCACACATAGAACGACTGCTCAGAGCACCAGACCCGACAAAGGGATCAGTCGTCAACTAAATTTTATTGCCATTCACGGCTAAGACCTTTGCAAGAGACTGATCGTCAGCCTAAGCGTGTTACCTCTCCTCCACCTCTTTCAGCGGATGGTTTACCGATTGTGGCTGCACTGCAGGTTCGAGAACGTTTTTCCACTCAAACTAGTCATCATTTGCCGCCTCCCTCCCTCTATTCCCTCGTACACTTTCACCCGTGTCAGTTTTCGCCACAAGTTCTGACATTCGCCATATACAGATCTTGCTCATGGGCGACCTACGAGGGTCACTCCAAAAGAAATGCACACTATGTTTGTAAAAATACAGTTTTCATTCTGCATGTGTGAAAGTTTTACAGTGTGTAAATACATCTTTCCCGCTTGTTTTCAAACTTAGTTCAACCTGTTCCCGTGAGTGGCGCCGTCACAGCATGTCTTCAAGATGACTGCTACACTTGACGTTCGTCGGAAGGAATGTGCTGTCATAGAATTCATGTGCTGTGAAAACGAGACAGTGGGAAACATCCGCAAGAGGTTGAAAAAGGTGTATTGAGATGCTGCTGTAGATCGCAGCACAGTTAGTCGGTGGGCAAGCAGGTTACGTGATGAAAGCGCGCACGGCAATATTGAGGATTGTCCTCGCAGCGGCAGGCCTCGTACTGCACATACTCCGGACAATGTGCAGAGAGTTAACGAATTGGTGACTGCTGACAGACGCATCACAGTGAACGAATTGTCACGCTACGTTGGGATAGTGGTAGGAAGTGTTTGCAGAATACTGAAAGTGTTGGCGTTAAAAAAGGTTTGTGCAAGGTGGGTTCCCAGGATGTTGACAGTGGCTCCCAAAGAAACAAGAAAAACGGTATGCAGCGAACTTTTGGAACAGTACGAGAATGGTGGAGATGAATTTTTTGGAAGAATTGTGACAGGTGATGAAACATGGCTCCATCATTTTTCACCAGAGGTGAAGAGGCAGTCAATGGAGTGGCACCATACAAATTCACCCAAGAAAAAAAATTCAAAACCACACCTTCTGCTGGAAAAGTTATGGCTCCAGTGCTTTTCGATTCCGAAGGACTCTTGTTTGTGGACATCATGCCAGGTGGAACCACCATAAATTCTGATGCATATGTGACGACACTGAAGAAACTTCAAGCTCGACTGAGTCGTGTTCGACCACATCGGCAAAAGCAGGATGTTTTGCTGTTGCACGACAATGTACGGCCACATGTCAGTCAAAAAACCATGGAAGCGATCACAAAACTCGGATGGACAACACTGAAACACCCACCTTACAGTCGTGACCTGGATCCATGTGACTATCATCTCTTTGGGAAACTGAAAGAATCTCTTCGTGGAACAAGGTTTGAAGATGATGACTCCCTTGTGCACATTGCCAAACAGTGGCTCAAACAGGTTGGTCCAGAGTTTTACCGTGCGGATATACAGGCGCTGGTTCCAAGATGGCGTTAGGAAGTTGAGAGGGATGGAAATTATGTGAAGAAATGAAAATATTGTTCCTAAAGGATGTATCTACACACTGTAAATCTTTCAGACAAGTAGAATGAAATATGGATTTTTTTAAAAAATAGTGTGTATTTCTTTTGGAGTGACCCTCGTATGTAGAAATCCCACAGTTGTGGCGCCTCTGGCGTCCCTCTAAGCTTGGCGGCTCAAGCGGCGGTTTCTTTCGCTTGAGCCTGAAATCGGCCCTGCGTAGCTATAGTTGTACTCAGAATGTATGAGAGCGCTAAGACAGGTACAGAAGTTATTCTCTGTTTCTCTCTCTCTCTCTCTCTCTCTCTGAGTCATTTCATCTTACAAGTGGGCGCACTCTCAGCGCCTCTTTTCTATGTAAATGAGTGACACCATATGTAATTCTCAACTATGTCTTACCTGTGGCCCACTTCTAGTGAGAATAACACGAACGAGATTACTTCACTAGCTTCCCTGACGTACCTTCAATCTTTATTCGTGACTAGGAGTTGGACCTCTTTTTCGACACTGATCTCGCGTTCATGTCGGGATTCCATACACACAACAGATAACGACTGAGATTCTCACCGTCGACGGAGT
Organism: Schistocerca nitens; assembly: GCF_023898315.1. Classification (NCBI taxonomy): domain Eukaryota; kingdom Metazoa; phylum Arthropoda; class Insecta; order Orthoptera; family Acrididae; genus Schistocerca; species Schistocerca nitens. Next base: position 602,561,561 of record NC_064614.1, on the reverse strand, counting down.
GGTCTCACGAGCTGTTAGTTGTCCAGAAAGTCAGTTAATGCAAAGTGGAAAAAAAGAACACACAAACGAGCACACATAGCAAATATCATTTGTGTGTATTGTGGACGGAAGTTTTAAGGAAACGAGTTTCCTTATCTGCCAAATGTAGCGAGACTACTGTACTGTAACACCTAGTACAAGTAATTTGACAAATTTCGAGAATTTTTTTGTTTCACAGCTGCGAAACAAGTTGCTGCAGTAAAGTAACTCTAAAGACCGGACAGATAGTTTCACACATTGCAGCTTACATCCAGCCACACTCATGAACACTTTAGTAACGGTTTGCGCTTGCTAAACAAGCAGGAGAAGGAACGCGCTGTTCTTGTTTCGGTCATTTCTGTAAATGAAAATTTGTGGTAAGGACTATGGGATCAAACTGCTGAGGTCATCGGTCCCTAGGCTTGCGCACTACTTAATCTAACCTTAACTAACTTACGCTAAGGACACCACATACACCCATGCCCGAGGGAGGACTCGAACCTCCGACGGAGGCAGTCATTCCTGTCTCGTCTCATAATACTACCTGGTAAAAGTTCCAGACTGACAAATAAAACCCATTAATTAATCGAGCAACGATTTTGTAAGCCACCTGTTTCATGGGTGAATTACGTAAGCTTTGAATTCATCCAATAAATCATAGTCTGCCACATGCTTTTCATACTACCAGCTTTTTTGTTCCACCTAAAATCTTTCCGGACACTTACTGTTAGCCGTTTTAACGATTGTGACGGTTTTCACTGACTTATTAATTCCAAATGTAATCAAACAATACTTCGTCCCCTCACCTATTCCTGTGCAGTACATTACGTTTGTTTATGTAGTGAGTCAGCTGTTAGTCCGTGGGTCTCGTGTATCCTCATCACAGAATGACGAAGACGCTGAGGTGTTTGATCTACTACCGGGCGAAGGCATGAATATAGGCGCGTACGCAGTAGGCCAACGAACGACAGCCAATGGCTTCGTAGGGCCGGAATTTGCTTAGTGTCTACGGGCGGCAAATTGGAACCGTCGAAGCGGTTGGCCTTTGTTGCGATTCGGTTTGCTGGCGGTAACGTCAGAGACAGGTGGTGGTTAGCGTTGGTAACACACTGCAAGTGTGGACGCCGGTTCGATTGTTGGATTAGTAGTGATTTGTTGTGTCTGTGGAACGGGTGCGTATTTAAGTTTTTCGGGACTGCCGCAAGTCGCAGTTAGTATGTTTTATTGACAGGTTTCGATCTTTAATTTGACAAGAGCATCATCAGAACTTCGGAATTTACAATTTGAAGTAAAGTAGCTGGCTGTTAAATTACAGAGCGAAACCAGTGAATGAAACATACGACTTGTGGCTGTTCCGAAAAGCTTAACCTGAACAGTCGCTTTTTCCTTCGCACGCAATGTCTGCTCTCGCTAAGGGTGTGTATTTATTGTGTTTAAAAATATTGGAATGTGGAGATAGCATTAAAGCTGATATAGTTTTATCGTGAACGGTAATTTTTATGGGCCCTACGAACTGTTCAAATGGTTCAAATGGCTCTGAGAACTATGGGACTTAACTTCTGAGGTCATCAGTCCCCTAGAACTTTGAACTACTTAAACCTAACTAACCTAAGACATCACACACATCCGTGCCCGAGGCAGGATTCGAAACTGCGACCGTAGTGGTCGCGCGATTCCAGACTGTATCGCCTAGGACCGCTCGCCCACCCCGGCCGGCTCTACGAACTGTGATTATAAAAACAAACTGAAAAGACCAGACGCTTGGAGGGAAATAACTCGATGTTTTTACTGGCATCTTTCCCCCACGAATGACAAAGAGAACAAACAAAACTGGAAGTGACGATTAACTTTCTGCTGTAGGTACAGCTCTCCTAAAAGAGGTGTTATCTTTGGAAATTTAAGGGCCTCCACAGTTGAATAACAATTCGAAATCAGTAGCTTTCATTAGAAAAAAAATTACGAAATGGCCTATATTCCAATTCAGCTTTAAGGCAGACATTAATTTTGTCCCATCACTCACCTCCCTACTTTTCAAAAGAGAGGTCGCCCACCAGCGTCATTCTTTTATGACGATTAGCTTGTTACAGTAAAATAAATGCTCCACGTGTGACGACTGCTAAATCCTCATCTTCCATTATAAAATCGGCCGGTGAAATTGTAATTAAAACGCTACTTTCTAACAACACCAAAACGGGAGCAACGTCGGCAAGTTATCAGATCGAACTGCGATTCCACATGACCGAATTCCTTGAACCCAAGCCCTTGGTTGGTGTGGATGAGAAGCCGAACGCCAGTGTATTGGCGACCAATGTTCGGCCGAATCCAGCCTCTGCCGTTCACTGGCCTTCGTTGGCCTAGTTTACATGCGCCTTTTATGACAAACCTTATGGGAGGCGGAGCCCGACAGAAGCCGTACGCAGCACTGGAGGCCGCTGAAGGCGCCGACTGACTGCGATGTGCGTTCACCACGGGGTCCAATGGTATATACGTCCGCCCAAACGTAGACGAGGGCAGGTCGCTCCGCTATACGGAGTTCTTCGGAACGCGGAGTGTTTACGGAACGGTTGACTCGCAATTTCTCCTGCGAAGACACTCGCCGCCCTCTTCACTGGCCAAGAGTAAACTCCGAACGTAACCATTACGTTCTCCAGCTAATCCATCCGCGTTTAGTCATTGCGGACTCGAACCTGGACTCTCGTTCTGCGCGTGTAGCGACCAGTGTTTGTTTGGATCTTGCGCTTTACATAATGGTCTATCTATCCTCAGTAGGTTATCGCGCATTTAGTTATAATTCTTAGGCGTGAGACTTTCCTTTGTAAAAGAGAAATATTAGCGTGCAACCTCCTCGAGCCTCCGGTGTTATCCAGCACATAGTGTGCAGTAAAGATTCTATAATTTTGCCCTGGAGTACACCTGATGTACTCATCTGACTGTTGCCGGCCGGAGTGGCCGAGCGGTTCTAGGAGCTTCAGTCTGGAACCGGGCGACCACTACGGTCGCAGGTTCGAATCCTGCCTCGGGCATGGATGTGTGTGATGTCCTTAGGTTAGTTAGGTTTAAGTAGTTCTAAGTTCTAGGGGACTGATGACCTTAGCTGTTAAGTCCCATAGTGCTCAGAGCCATTTGAACCATTTTCGAACCATCTGACCATTTCTCAGCGTAAAAATAACGTGCTAACTTCTGTTGGGCACGCAATTTTCGATCAATTCACGAATCAGCTCCGATATTCTGTAAACTTCTATTTTCTTCATTAATTCAACTACTGTCTTGCGTTCTTGTAATTCTATACTTGTAACAGCAATATAATTTTTGTACAAATCCATACATATTATAAAAATAAATGTATGTATGTTTGTGTGTATGTATGTATGTATGTATGTTCCACGTCTCCTCCTAAACCACTGGGCCTATTTCAACCAAGCTTTGTACACGTATCCCTTACTGTCAGGCAACAATCACTGTGCGGGTAAGAACCACCTGCATAATATAGTTCACGAAATAAGAAGTCATAAACAATGAGACACGAGAAAAACGCGGCACCATGCTTGACATTTAAGTTTATCACTTCTTTGTTACTAATTTCTTTCTTTCACTTGCTCCTGTGTCCCGCAATGTTCGCAGGGTCGGCGTGGTTACAACGGATTTGGCAAGGTTAATTTAAAGGGGTGGCCGGATGCCCTTCCTGCCGCCTCCCCATACCCCCCCAGGACGGAATCAGTGTACCCCAGCTGTCTGCGGCTAGTGTAAACCATGAAATAGTGTGGAAGTGTTACAAATGTCTGCGTGTCGTTTAACTGAGGCGGGATGTGGGAACCAGCCCGGTATTCACCTAGCGGGGTGTGGAAAACCGTCTAAAATCACATCCAGGCTGGCCGACACACCGGCCCACGTCGTTCAAATGGTTCAAATAGCTCTGAGCACTATGGGACTTAACATCTGTGGTCATCAGTCCCCTAGAACTTAGAACTACTTAAACCTAACTAACCTAAGGACATCACACACATCCATGCCCGAGGCAGGATTCGAACCTGCGTCCGTAGCGGTCACGCGGTTCCAAACTGAAGCACCTAGAACCGCACGGCCACACCGGCCAGCGCCCACGTCGTTAATCCGCCGGGCGGATTCGATCCGGGTCCGGCGCGCCTACCCCAGTCCAGGAAGCAGCGCATTAGCGCTCTCGGCTAACCTGGCGGGTTTTCTTTGTTACTAACTCTACTCGCAATATATTTCACAGACAGTATCCACGTATTCACCTCAATGTACCTATAGAAGTACATCACTGAGCGACACACGTTTCAATAGATATGACATCATTAACACATAGATGCGTGAAAAAGTGCCGCATTATGAATGAAGTTGTAATAGATTGATTCTTTACCGCTGAGACACTCCTACAGTCGAGTCAACTTAAGGAGTTCCTTATACCTGGCTGCGCTTGTGACAACTTTCAACTACGAAGCGCAAACGGCTGTAGTTGAAAACGACAACCGTCTATAGAGCTATTAAGAAGCGTTGCCGTAGAGACATTGACAAAATCTCGTTGCACACATGGGAAACAGCTGCACCCATCACACAAAAAAAATGGTTCAAATGGCTCTGAGCACTATGGGACTTACCATCTATGGTCATCAGTCCCCTAGAACTTAGAACTACTTAAACCTAACTAACCTAAGGACATCACACAACACCCAGTCATCACGAGGCAGAGAAAATCCCTGACCCCGCCGGGAATCGAACCCGCGAACCCGTGCGTGGGAAGCGAGAACGCTACCGCACGACCACGAGCTGCGGACGCACCCATCATACAAAAACTGTTCAGGATCACCTCGCACGGACTCTACTACAGGAGAACATAAAAGGTTTTGTTTCTAATAGAGAATTGGCAAAATGAATGCATGGGCAATGCCGAATTTGCAGCTAGTTCTATATAAACCTGGCCTATTTCAGCCCTGATAAATTCTTAATTTCAAAGAGTGTATGGCAGTCAAAAGCTTTTTCTAAGTCTACGGCGGTTTACGGTTGCTGAAAGTTCTGATTTAAGAAAAGAAGGCTACGAGTTTAGGAAGTGTATGTTGTCATAACAGGAGAGCACAACAGAATGGTTTGTTGAAATAAATCACCTCTTAGTTGCGCTCTCAAATTACACATAAAATTACAAAAACATTCTTAAGCCATTCTCCTGAAATGCTCATAAGCTTCAACTTTATAGAATGGTCCCTATCATTATCTGATACAAAGGTGTTGTACAGTCTCTACCCTAAGCCTCTCTCATGCTTACGGTTGCAACACTCATCACATAACGATCTTCCACTTCGATTATTATCTACTTAAGTCAACTCTTCTCTGACTATAGCTTCACTTGCTCTAAAATACGCTCTAAAACAGAAAAAAACGACACACCACGAAACAATTACCGAATGGGGCAGATATCGGTAGATGTGATTACCCATACAGAGAAACAAATACAGTAACTACAATTTCAGAAAAATCGGGTGATTTATTCAAGAGAAAGAGCTTTACAAATAAAGCAATTCAATAACGCTTTGGTCCACCTCCGGCTCTTGTGCAAGCAATTACTCCGCTTGGCACAGAGTTATTGCATATCCTCCTGAGCGATATCGTACCAAATTCTGTCCAACTGTCGCATTAGATCTTCAAAATCCTGAGCTAGTTGGAGCGTCCTGCCCATAATGCTCGAAACGTTCTTAATTGGGGAGAAATCCGGCGACATTGCTGGCCAAGGTAGGATCTGGCACGTACAAAGATAAGCAGTAGAAACTCTCGCCGCTGTCTGGAGCGTTTCCAGACACGTCTTCTGCCTGGAATCTCCTTGAATGGAGTCGACCGTCTTCAGTGATAAGCCCCGCTTAGAACTGAGCCCCGATGTCTAGCGAAGACACGTCTGGAGATACACTGGACAGCGATGGAATACCAACGCCACTATCGCCTAAGAACCAGGAATGACGGTTTGGGGTACCATTTCTTTTCATGGCAGGATCCCTGCGGTTGTCATCCGTCGAGCCCTTACAGCATAGTGATATGTCGACGATATTCTACGCCCCACTCTGCTGCCCTTCATGGCAAGCAATCCTGGGCTTATATTTCAACAAGATAACGCCCGCCCTCACACGGTGAGAGTTCCTAGTGCTTGTCTTCGTGCTTAACAAACCCTGCCTTGGCTGGCAAGATTGCCGTATCTCTCCGCAATTGACAACGTTTGGAGCATTATGGACAAAACCTTCCAACCAGCTCGTGATTTTGACCATTTAACGTGCCAAATGGACTGAATGCGACACGTTGTACCTCACGACATCCAAAAACTCTATTAATCAATGCGAAACCGAATATCTGCTTGCATAAGGGTCAGAGAAAGATCGACACGTTATTATCTTGCTCAGTTTGTGAAACTCTGTCTTTATGAAGTCATCCAATTTTTCTGAAATCGTAATCATTTGTTTTGTCTGTACATGTACATCACATCTACGGATTTCCGTCCCATTCGGACAATTCCTTCGGAGTGCGTCCTTTTTTCGTCATAGAGTGTATAATAGTGAATTGTAAAGGAGTGGGAAACCAGCAAGCAATTACATTAGCTTGTCCAGTGCTCGCTGCAGCCGTAAAACGTCGCGTTAAGCGAGAGTATATATAAGTCCAATTGCTGTCTGTTCTAAAGCTCTATAAGCGTTTCCCAACGCTATTAACCTGTATAAGTGGACACAAATGTGCCTTGAACGCAGCTACTCACGTGCAACTGAATAAAGCAAATAAATAAATTCTGGTGCACACATGAAGACTAATGCGACGGCAAGCCATTTCTATTGATACTGGCAGCGATAGCGACAGATAGCAATGTGTGTGTAGCGCACCAGGCGTTCAGCCGCAATGCTATCTGTCGCTATTGCTGCCAGTATCAATAGAAATGGCTTCCCATCGCATGAGTCTTCACGCGGGCACCTGAATTTATTTATTTGCTTTAATCAGGTGCACAGTTGAAGACTCATGCGATGGCAAGCCATTTCTATTGATACTGGCAGCGACAGCGAAAGATAGCAAAGTGTGTGTAGCGCACGTGGCGTTCGGCTGCAATGCTATCTGTCGCTGTCGCTGCCAGTATCAATAGAAATGGCTTGCCATCGCATGAGTCTTCAACCGTGCACCTGAATAAAGCAAATAGATAAATTCAAGTGCACGGTTGAAGACTCATGCGATGGCAAGCCATTTCTATTGATACTGACAGCGATAGCGACAGATAGCAATGTGTGTGTAGCGCACCAGGCGTTCAGCCGCAATGCTATCTGTCGCTATTGCTGCCAGTATCAATAGAAATGGCTTCCCATCGCATGAGTCTTCACGCGGGCACCTGAATTTATTTATTTGCTTTATTCAGGTGCACGGTTGAAGACTCATGCGATGGCAAGCCATTTCTATTGATACTGGCAGCGACAGCGACAGATAGCAAAGTGTGTGTAGCGCACGTGGCGTTCGGCTGCAATGCTATCTGTCGCTGTCGCTGCCAGTATCAATAGAAATGGCTTGCCATCTCATGAGTCTTTGTAGGACGTGTTTTGAGACAAGTATTACCCATATATTTCTTCAATACACTGCTTGCGTGCCTTTACCACCTGTCCATTAATACTCTGGATATCGGACCATCTTCGTCTTTCGACGACTGCCAAGTATCACCAGCCCCTCCTCGTACACCTAGTTTGAGTGAATTGCTGCAGTGCGTCGTCGGCAGCGCAGCCGTCGCCTGTCCCGGCCTGAGCTGACGGCAGGCGTGGCCTGTGGTTTGTTTACAGCGGAGGGAGCGCCGCGGCGGTCGCGGGCGCGGTCCCCCAGCAGCGGCGGCGGCGGCGGCAGCGGCAGCGCCAGCGGGCAGGTTCTCATGGCACGGCGCGCCGCCCATGGCCAGCTGTGAGGGCGCAGGCGGGCTCCTGCACCACTACCACTACCACGACTACCAGCAGCACGAGGCGGCCATGGCGGAGATGCCGCACAACCCGGCGGCGCACGAGCTCAAGCGCTGCAGCGCCAAGCTGGACCTGGCGCGCGAGCGCAGCTTCGTGCGCCACCAGGTAGGCTCGCCGGCGGCACGCGTCACGCGGTCCTCCGCTACACGGAGAGATCAGGAAAAAAAAACAACGAAGTTAAAACACACAAAGACAAAGTAAGACTCATCACGAAGGAATTATCCGAAAGGGACAGAAATCCGTAGGTATGTTGTACATGTAAAGCAAACAAATTATCACAGTTTCAGGAAAATTGGAGTTGGTGCGCCTCCTGCCATTATGCAAGTAGTTCCTGGCTTGATATTAGTTGACAGAGTTGTTGAGTGTCCTCCTGAGCCGGCCGGGGTGGCTGAGCGGTTCTAGACGCTACAGTCTGGAACCGCGCGACCGCTACGGTCGCAGGTTCGAATCCTGCTTCGGGCATGGATGTGTGTGATGTCCTTAGGTTAGTTAGCTTTAAGTAGTTCTAAGTTCTACGGGACTGGTGACCTCAGAAGTTAAGTCCCATAGCGCTCAGAGCCCTTTCAACCATTTTGTCCTCCTGAGGGACGTTGTGTCAAATTCTGTCCAATTGGAGCATTAAATCTATGAAACGTCCCCTTTGAACAATTATATACAAGACTGTGCTTAAACTGACACACAATATTTTGTTAGCGCAACGCAATCTGACTTTCAATAATCCCTACAAAAGAATGGCCCTGACTAACATTAAACTATACCTTTCACAAATGACTTACCTCACAAAAATCTTCGCTACTCAAGCTACTGCAATACAGCGAACGCCACTACTGCCAGCTAAATAAAAGATTCAAACTATGGAAGGCACTAACTACTGATAGGGATAGTTAACAAATGAAAGATATTAATAGAGAACAAACAATGTATTTACCTTGATATCATCATATATAAAGCAGTTCATGACAAATTTCAAAACTCCGCCATCTCTCTCCCCACATCCACCACTGCTGGCGGCTCACCTCCAACTGCGCAACGCTACGCGCTGTTCACAGCCAGCTGCCTAACACTACAATGGCAGACAACAATGCAAACTAGATACAGACTGCACACAGCACAGCCAGTGATTTTTATACAGAGGTGGCGTTACCAATAAAAAAACCTAAACAGCCTACTTACAAATCGTTAAAATCCCGAGGTGCTTCGAGGTTCTTCCTTAATGCTCCTAACGTTCTCAGTTGGGGGAGAGATCCAGACACGTTGCTGGCCGAATAGGGTTTCGCAGGCACGTTAATACAAGTAGTAGAAACTCTCGCCGCGTATGGGCGGGCATTGTTGTTGTTGTGGTCTTCAGTCCTGTGACTGGTTTGATGCAGCTCTCCATGCTACTCTACCCTGTGCAAGCTTCATCATCTCCCAGTACCTACTGTAACCTACATCATTCTGAATCTGTTTAAGTTATCATCTATTAGTCTCCCTCTACGGTTTTTACCCTCCACGCTGCCCTCCAATACTAAATTGGTGATCCCTTGATGCCTCAGAACATGTCCTACCAACCGATCCCTTCTTCTAGTCAGTTGTGCCACAAACTCCTCTTCTCCCCAATTCTAATCAATACCTTCTCATTAGTTATGGGCGGGCAATATCTTGCTGAAATATAAGCCTAGGTTGGCTTACCCTGAAGGGCAACAAAACGTGCTGTTGGATATCCTCGACGTACCGCTGTACTGTAAGGGTCTCGTGGATGACACCCAAACCAGTCCTGCTATGAAAATAAATGCCACCACAGACAATCGCGACTCATGGTTGTCGGGTCATACGGCGAGCGACAGTCAGGTTAGTATCCCACCGCTTTCCAGGGCTTCTCCAGTGACGTCTTCGGCCTCGAATCTCAGTGACTGGAGTAGAAATGTCTTCACTTATGAGTTCCACTTCGAAGTGATCCCCCACGACCTGCAAAGACAGATCTTGAGACGCCCCGGGCGGTGGTGGGATACCAGCCAGATTGTTGCTCGCTGTACTACCTAACAACCAGGAGTGATGGTACGGGGTGCCACTTAATTTCATAGCTGGACCCTTTGGTTGTCATATGTGGCATCCTTACAGAACAGTGGTACGTCGACGATATTCTACGCCCCGTTTTGTTGCCCTTCACGGAAAGCCATCCTGGGCTTACATTTCAGCAAGATAAAGCCAGCCTGCACACGGCGGGAGTCTGCTTGTCTTCCCTACCTTGGCCAGCAATGTCTCCAGATCTCTCCCCAGTTGAGTACGTTTGGAGCTTTATGGGCAGGGCCACCCAACCAGTTCGGGATTTTGAGGATCTAATGCGCCAGTTGGATAGAATTTTGCATGACATTCCTCAGGAGGACATCCAACAGCTTTATGAATGAATGCCAAGCCGAGTAACTGGTTTCGTAAGAGTCAATGGTGGACCAACGCGTCATTGACTTGCTCAATTTGTGAAGCTCTTTCTCTTGAATAAATCATCACATTTTTCTGAAATTGTTATCATTTGTTTCTTTGTACATGTACATCACATCTACCGATTTCCGCCAAATTCCGAAACTTCCTGCGTGGTGGGCCGTTTTTTGTTGTCTTAGAGTATATTTTATTTCTTTGCACGCTCATGCCTGTAGTCTTGGTACACACTGAAATCCACGCCCCACAGTACCGTAGTGCACCGCTAGACGAGCCAAACCAAAAGCGCCACTCGCAGATAAACTGAAGTAAGTGATGTAAAGTCGTGTGGTGTGAATGGCTGGGGGAATCCAAAAGGCAGGTTCAGCCGCCTAATTAGAAAGTTTTCTCCTATCCTTCACGCCCAAAGTCACTTTCCCTTCGTGAAATATAAGATCTGTGTATGTAAGTGTCTATGTGAAGTGTAGGTGACTCAGTGGTTTTGTGTGTAGCGTAGTGCCATATTTGTGTTGGAGATGATGAGATAAGGGAGAGAGACTGAAGCCTGGTGCCGGCACATAGCCTATAAATTTGAATACGTGTACTAACTCCTTTATGGCAGCAAGGGAAATGAAAACTACCTTATTGTCCGGCACAATCACAGTAATTTCGTTCGAAATTACTGGCTTTGGCCAACCACAGATCTAATACGTAAACAAAGCTGTCATCAAACCAAAGATTTGTTTGAGCACCACAGTGCTTGAAGCTTCCTGGCAGATTAAAACTCTCTGTTGGACGCGCACTCGAACCTGGGACCATTGCCTCTCATGGGCAAGTGCTCTACTGACTGACCTATCCGAGCATGATTCACCACCCACTCTCACACCTTTACTTCCACCAGTACCTCATTTCCTACCTTCCGAACTTCACAAAAGTGTAGAAATCAACCCGCGATCCGCTGCGGAGTGAAAATTCATTCTGGGTACAATCTCTTAGGCTGTGGCTAAACAATTTCTTCGTTATAGCCTTTCTTCCAGGAGTGCTAGTTCCGCAAGGTATGCGGGGAAACTTCTGTGAAGTTTTGAAGGTGGGAGATGAGGTACTGGCGGAAGCAAAGCTGTGAGACATGCTTGGAAAGTTCACCTGATAGGGTACTTGCCCACGAAACGAGAAGGTACCAGGTTCGAGTCGCGGTGCGGCATACACTTCTAATCTGCAAGGAAGTTTAAAATCAGCGCACACTCCTCTGCAGAGTAAAAATTCATTCTAGCCACAGTGCTTCGTCTAGCGGCGTGCTACAGTACTGCGGCACGGGGATTTGACTAAGTCCCAGACGTGCACGCGCAAACAAAAAACAAAGTAACTGCGTAATTTAAAAAAAAGCGACAATTGAAATTTTATGGTTACATCTCGTAGTTTTGGCTTCTGGATCACAGACCACTGTTACTTGTGCATACATCTACATCTAAATCTACATGGTTACTCTGCAGCTCACAATTAACTACCTGCTGAGAGTACAGGAAAGAGTCGCCACTAGGGAGTCCTTGCGTAAATGTTCTCGAGTAAATTGCCTCGTCAAATTCGGATAAAATTCCGATCTTCTACCAATGCCTTCAATCATTGGCGTCACGCTCACACTGTGAGCTATGTCCTTACCGTATGGGAAGTTAACATAGATACGAAGGACTTCGCGACGAAGTACTTGGATAAAAACCATTCGTGATGGTCATTTTTTGCACGTAGGTGTCGACAATATCTGCTGTATTAACTGTCTTTTATTTTTCAAACATATTTCCCTGACCAGTGTCGGGAATTATCGATCAACATCTGTGGCTAGAGCACATAAATACAGGGTGTTACAAAAAGGTACGGCCAAACTTTCAGGAAACATTCCTCACACACAAATAAAGAAAAGATGTTATGTGGACATGTGTCCGGAAACGCTTAATTTCCATGTTAGAGCTCATTTTAGTTTCGCTCAATGGAGCACGTTATCATGATTTCATACGGGATACTGTATCTGTGCTGCTAGAACATCTGCCTCTACAAGTACGACACAACATGTGGTTCATGAACGATGGAGCTCCTGCACATTTCAGTCGAAGTGTTCGTACTCTTTTCAACAACAGATTCGGTGACCGATGGATTAGTAGAGGCGGACCTCCACGCTCTCCTGACCTCAACCCTCTTGACTTTCATTTATGTGGGCATTTGAAAGCTCTTGTCTACGCAACCCCGGTACCAAATGTAAAGACTCTTCGTGCTCGTATTGTGGACGGCTGTGACACAATACGCCATTCTCCAGGGCTGCATCAGCGCATCAGGGATTCCATGCGACAGAGGGTGGATGCATGTATCCTCGCCAACGGAGGACATTTTGAACATTTCGTGTAACAAAGTGTTTGGGGTCACGCTGGTACGTTCTGTTGCTGTGTGTTTCCATTCCGTGATTAATGTGATTTGAAGAGAAGTACTAAAATGAGCTCTAACATGGAAAGTAAGCGTTTCCGGACACATGTCCACATAACATATTTTCTTTCTTTGTGTGTGAGGAATGTTTCCTGAAAGTTTGGCCGTACCTTTTTGTAACACCCTGTATAGTCGATGGATCTTCATAGTACCATGTTTACTTTACTAGACGCAAGCGATAACATACACAGTTCGATCACTTTGTAGAAGATTGTTTCCTATACCAACATACAATTAACTTATAAATAAGAGGTTATAAGTTGATGGGTTTTTGAACCGTTTGACTACAAATGCTCTAACCGCAGATGATGGGCGGTAATGCCCGAAACTGCTCCGAGGAAAAGCTTTGAATAAATAAGAAAATCGTACAAGCTGCTTTTGTCGACGCTTAAAGTATGGAAAGTGGCCTTTATCACATACATCGAAGTCACACGGCAAAACTTCAAAGCTTTTTAAAAAAAGTTCTCGGTTAATTTACTGCATCAAATGCGGGTAAAATTAAAGCTTTCGACGAAAGCCTCTACATTCGTTGTTAATAATGCCTCTGATGACCATCACGGAGGCTATAGTTGAAAGCACGGAATTTTATCCGACATGGCAAGTTAGTCGAGACCTTTTGTAATACAGATAACGAGAAATTTCCTTAGGCGTATAAATGGCAAGATGCTTTTCTTTCGTGTCCTCTCTTAAATATGTCTCTTAACTTCAGATCAGTGTAGTGATTTGGTACGGAGTGTAATGACATAACGTAAAAGGTGAAACCCTATGCCGGCCTAGTCCTCTGGAATAGCGGCCAGAGACCAGTTTAGTTTAACATCTTCCTTCGATTGGTGGAACAACGTTAGCAGCGCGACCGCCCTCTACTTCGGGCCGCACTGCGCAGAGATTTGACATTTAAACGTGGCTCTGGCACAAGATCTGCTAATCAGGCCAAATACCGGTAATGACAAATTGTTCTAGCATTGGGATTCGAACTGGCTACCTCTGCGTTGAGCGGCATGCACTTGCAAGCGTTTGCGCCCTAAGGTAGAGTACAGTTCTTAATGGTAAGTACTTACAGAGTCCCTCCGACTTCTTCTGAAGGTATTGTCATCAGCGAATTGCAGTCCCACCCTATTTTTGTTAAGAGATTTCCAGCTGAGCTAATACTAATTGACGCTTATCTGTTTGCACACATACTGTATTATTTCTTTTACTTGTTATACCGAGCGTAAACGTGATATGTTTGGACAACTGTGTTTGCCCACCAACGATTCTGCACCCTCTGCATGGCTTCGCCTTTGCATCGTTATCCGCCACTTTTCAGGGTTCCTGTACAACCACGGCAGCCTACGTGCGCAACGTGTAGGTCTGCAGTACAGTGAATTAGCCTTGTAGCCAGTCCTCTTCACTGTTTCCCTGTCCATTGCAGCACGAGGGGCTTACACACCTCCTGTTCAAATAAATGCAGGAAAAAAATGTGTGGAATTAGCAGAGAACTGAAATCACGAAAAGAACCTGCAGTGTTTTTAATATCCGATGTAAGGAAGGTTTCTATCTTCTGCGAGAAAACTAGCATAAATGTTGTGGTTAAGAATAGCTAGGGCCTCCTTCGAAGAAAAAGAATCGGGCTACGATTAAATAGATCTTAAATAAGTCCGAGACTCATCAGCATCATAACACTGCCCTTAGGATTTTAGCAATGCTCGCTTATTCTTTTAGTATAGCAACTCAAATATGACAACTGTTTGAGCGCAAGACGTGGAAAATATGTCAGCCACCATCACTGTAAAATCTGGGTTTCGTCTCTAGCTGCTTTGCTCGAATCCCGATGTCTGCATGACACAATTCAAAACATTCACGGGACCTTCTTACATTAACTGAGTAAAATTAATACATTTGCGTATTTACAGAACAGATGCTGATACAGAGTCAGACAGGCTTTTCAGTGCCACAGTCACAATTTGGTGAAATTGTTTTCTTCCACTTGTGCAAAGAGTCTGCACACCTTCCTGTGCTGGTGCTTATTCGGTTAAGAACTGACCAAGTCTTGCTTGGCAGTTTAAGGGGGGTAGGACGTAAACGGGCCGACTTGGAGCAGGAGAGGCACCACAGGACATTTTAATTTCCACTGTCTATACTTTTACAAATAAATTCATAAAACTTTGTCACCATGACCAGGAAGGATTGAGGACTCACAATTATCGAAGTGGAAGTTCAAAAAAGTAACAAAACATATGTCTTTTACATGTGAAATTTCATCATTTTTTTCACTTACTACTGGCTGCATTTGTTGCTACAGGTACACTTTTATTCCTAAGTAAGAGAGATTCTTCGATGACTTTTGCACAGCATACAAACCGTAGTTACAGGTGTATGAAACTCTAGAAGTTATTTAATTTATGAAAAAATGAATGAACTGTTACATTTTAAACTTCATGTTTACCAAAAGCTTAAGTTTTATAGTTAATTATCTCAATTTTTTCCACAGTTTTTTTAACAGATTTGGAAAATTCTAGAGTTTCATACACCTGTATCTACTGTTTGTATGCTATGAAAAATCCATCGAAGAATCTCTCTCACTCAGGAAGAAAAGTGTACCTGTAGCAAAAAATGCAACCAGTAATAAGTGAAAAAATGATGAAATTTCACATGTAAAAAAAAGGTGTTTTGCTACGTTTTTGAACTTCCACTTCGATAATTATGAGTCCTCAATCCTTCCTGGTCATGGTGACAAAGTTTTATGAATTTACTTGTAAAAGTATAGACAGTAGAAATTAAAATGTCCTGTGGTGACTCTCCTGCTCCAAGTCAGCCCGTTTGACGTCCTACCCCCTTAAAGACAGGTGGCTTCGTCGACAGGCATGGCATCTTTAAATTGTTCTGTCGTTGCACTAATCTGTCATCTCTCCAGCAGTCATCAGTATTAGAGCCGTGTCCAAATAACATTTTTGCGGTTTCCGGGGGTGGGTGACGACAGTGAAGTCTATCTCTGCTAATGTTTGCAATGTCTCCGTGAAGACGGAGATTAGGATTATTCTGCAGTTTTTTGATCCCAGTTCTTCAAATATCGCGTTTTAATGGAATGTTAAATGTGGCTGTCGGTATCTTTGTCAACCATGTGATCAATAAAACAGGATTCTGCTCAATTGAGGAATAGAAATATTATATTGTATTTCAATTCTGTGAAGATCATAAGATAAATTTTGGCAGTATGTTAGAAACAATGTTTCGTAATCATTAATAGGTTAATATTGTAACTATTATGTATTCAAATCAGAAAACAAATACAAACTTTGTTAATTACCATTACAAACAAAATGGAAAGAAGAATTAGCAAGCTACAGTGCTCTCGACCAAAATCTTGCAACTTCAGTTGCACCCCGTTTCGCAAACGGAACTTCTCCTGAGTAAGATACAAAGTATGCTTGACTATCCAGTACTCGTTCCATCGTCTGTGGTTCTCCGCAGTCACAGTTGATGGTACCCATGGAGAGGTGCCATTTCCGGAGGTGACTCCTGGATCCTCCAACTACAGAACGGGAATGCTTGAGTGACCTCCATATGATCGAATTCTGTTGATGCTTAGGTGGGGGGGGGGGGAATTTCCGAATCGAGACGTCTGGCGGAGTCGAGTGATCGGCAAATGTTTCCTTGCTGTCGCTGCTGTTCTTTGCAAGACTGGAGTGATCTTGAGGAGGCTTCTTCTGGACCTCAACTTTGGGGCTGCCGGAGCGTGGCCATGTAGTGGATGGTTTTCCTGATGACACTGGTTTGTTTTCTCCTCGTTAGCAATCACTTCACTATCAATGTCTGTTGGCGCTATTCCGGGAAGTTGGTAGAGTTTCACAAGTGTCATAGGTTGTAGGCAACCTGTAATAAGCCTGCACGTTTCCTGTAGCGCAGGGGTAGTAAACTTCATTCACCTGCCGCCCACTTTTGTATCCCTGTTACTAGTAAAATTTTCTAACCGGCACCACTTCCACAGTAATGGTGATTTATGAAGTAGGAAAGTAAATTTACGCTATAAAATTTATGAGGGAGGGTTGCAGCAAGTTTAGGTATATAATAATAATTACTTACGAAATACCTTATTTCAAAACGTTATGAAAACCTAATGAAAATATCTTTAACCCCCGTACACCTACCGCGCACCATGAAAGCTGAATCCAAGTTGAGTACTGCCGCTTTTGCGGCTTGTCCACTATGTTTGTGTGGATGCATTTGTACCAGACTAGGTACGCATACTCTGCAGAACTGTAACATGTGCTAGTGCCGTCATTGCCAGGGTTTGTGGTCTAGAGATCCTCATGCCACCAGTGATCTTGCGGAGGATATTGTAATTGTAATAAAATTGAAACAGGGCATTAATTCTGCTGCTAAAAATCTTGAATGCAGATGAACAAAATGTACTAGATGCGGTACTTCATTGTACAAGTATGTTATCTATGTAAAGAACGTCACTGAAATCCATAAACTACGTGCGCTGCATATTTTACATTTGCTTTCAGATACGTTTAAACACTACTGGACATTAAAATTGCTACACCAAGAAGAAATGCAGATGATAAACGGGTATTCATTGGACAAATATATTATACTAGAACTGACATGTGATTACATTTTCACGCAATTTGGGTACATAGATCCTGAGAAATCAGTACCCAGAACAACCACCTCTGGCCGTAATAACGGCCTTGATACGCCTGGGCATTGAGTCAAACAGAGCTTGGATGGCGTGTACAGGTACAGCTGCCCATGCAGCTTCAACACGATACCACAGTTCAAGAGAAGTGACTGGCGTATTGTGACGAGCCAGTTGCTCGGCCACCACTGACCAGACGTTTTCAATTGGTGAAAGATCTGGAGAATGTGCTGACCAGGGCAGCAATCGAACATTTTCTGTATCCAGAAAGGCCCGTACAGGACCTGCAACATGCGGTCGCGCATTGTCCTGCTGAAATGTAGGGTTTCGCAGGGATCGAATGAAGGGTAGAGCCACGGGTCGTAACACATCTGAAATGTAACGTCCACTGTTCAAAGTGCCGTCAATGCGAACAAGAGGTGACCGAGACGTGTAATCAATGGCACCCCATACCATCACGCCGGGTGATACGCCAGTATGGCGATGACGAATACACGCTTCCAATGTGCGTTCACCGCGATGTCGCCAAACACGGATGCGACCATCATGACGCTATAAACAGATGCGGGATTCATCCGAAAAAATGACGTTTTGCTATTCGTGCACCCAGATTCGGTGTTGAGTGCACCATCGCAGGCGCTCCTGTCTGTGATGCAGCGTCAAGGGTAACCGCAACCATGGTCTCCGAGCTGATAGTCCATGCTGCTGCAAACGTCGTCGAACTGTTCGTGCAGATGGTTGTTGTCTTGCAAACGTCCCCATCTGTTGACTCGGAGATCGAGACGTGGCTGCACGATCCGTTACAGCCATGTGGATAAGATGCCTGTCATCTCGACTGCTAGTGATACGAGGCCGTTGGGATCCAGCACGGCGTTCCGTATTACCCTCCTGAACCCACCGGTTCCATATTCTGCTAACAGTAATTGGATCTCGACCAACGCGAGCAGCAGTGTCGCGATACGATAAGCCGCAATCGCGATAGGCTACAATCCGACCTTTATCAAAGTCGGAAACGTGATGGTACGCATTTGTCCTCCTTACACGAGGCATCACAACAACGTTTCAGCAATCAATTCCGGTCGACTGCTCTTTGTGTATGAGAAATCGATTGGAAACTTCCCTCATGTCAGCACGCTGTAGGTGTCGCCACCGGCTCCAACCTCGTATGAATGCTCTGAAAAGCTAATCATTTGCATATCACAGCATCTTCTTCCTGTCGGTTAAATTTCGCGTTTGTAGCACGTCATCTTTGTGGTGTAGCAATTTTAATGGCCAGTAGTGTACTTAAACCTAACTAACCTAAGTACATCACACACATCCATGCCCGAGGCAGGATTCGAACTTGCGACCGTAGCAGCAGCGCGGTTCCGGACTGAAGCGCCTAGAGCCGCTCGGCCACAGCGGCCGGCTGAAGTGTGCATCCACACGCAAGTGACCAATTGCTCGTCCTCCCATTACTATATATAAATGCGGTGTTTGTTCTTTCGGGCATGTCAGAAGGAACGGACACGACTAATTAAAGCTTTATACCCTGTCTCTGAAAAACCGTCGTCACCTCCGTGCCGTTGACATCGTCACTACGATCTGTTCGTAACAACGAGCTTTGGCAGTGTTTCATTGCTCCCAAACATGATTAAAAAAAGAATCTCATTTAGGCGTTGTTTATGAAGTAAAGGTCTAGATGTGACGAAGGTAGTGGTGACGGACGGCAGCAGAGAGCGTGTCCTTGCTTGGCCGTGGGGGCAGCAGCAGCAGCAGCAGCAGCGACGGTGGCTTCCGGCTGGCGGGTATTCCTGTCCCGTGTTTGTTGCTGCCCGAGGCGGCGCGGCGGCTCCTGAGGCGGGCGGGAGAGTTGCGCTGCAGCGGTGCAGGCCCCCTCCCTCATTTAACCGTCTCCTTCCTCACTCACCTCGACCGCATGCATCCCTGTTCATCACACAGCTAGAAGAGATCGATCTACGCAAGTCTTCTGTGTGATTTCACCCCTGTCAAGTCACACCAATATCCAAAAAGGGAAGGTCTATATCACTATCGTCGATTTGCAGTATTATATACTGTATTCGAACATTATGAAGTACCTCGAAGAAAACGATTTATTGACATGTAGACAGCACGGATTCAGAAAATATCGTTCTTGTGAAACACAACTAGCCCTTTATACTCATGAAGTAATAAGTGCTATCGGCAGGGGATGTCAAATTGATTCCATATTTTTAGATTTCCAGAAAGCTTTCGACACCGTTCCTCACAAGCGTCTTATAACCAAACTGCGTGCCTACGGAGTATCGCCTCGGTTGTGCGACTGGATTCGTAATTTCCTGCCAGAAAGGTCACAGTTCGTAGCAATAGACGGAAGGTCATCGAGTAAAACAGTAGTAATATCTGGCGTTCCCCAAGGAACTGTTATAGGCCCTCTGTTGTTCCCGATCTATATTAACGACATAGGAGACAATCTGAGTAGCCGTCTTAGATTGTTTGCAGATGATGCTGTAATTTACTGTCTTGTAAAGTCATCAGATGATCAAAACGACTTGCAAAATGATTTAGATAAGATATCTATGTGGTGCGAAAAGTGACAATTGATCCTGAATAAGGAAAAGTGTGAAGTCATTCACATGAGTACTAAAAGAAATCAGCTAAATTTTGATTACGTGATAAGTCACACAAATCTGAGGGCTGCATAACACCTGGACCACCAAAACGATCACGTTCGACAATGCGACAGAAGAGGAACACGTAATCCAGTCAGGGAGATCGTCTAGCATGGTCGTTTTGGTGGTCCAGGAGTCATGGCGTGAGGAGGCATAATGCTGCACGAGCGTATGTTATGATCGTACAAGTCTTCATTTCTGAAGAATGTGCTAAATCTTCTTATTAGGACGATAATTTAAACCCCAGTTCTTCAAAATTCGAGTCTAGCGCTTGGGTCAGTACAAACCTAACTCAGTAACTTGCTTAAATACTAACCATGTACTACACTACTGGCCATTAAAATTGCTACACCACGAAGATGACGTGCTAGAGACGTGAAATTTAACCGACAGGAAGAAGATGCTGTGATATTCAAATGATAAGCTTTTTCACACAAGGTTGGTGCCGGTGGCGACACCTACAACGTGCTGACAAGAGGAAAGCTTCCAACCGATTTCTCATACACAAACAGCAGTTGACCGGCGTTGCCTGGTGAAACGTTGTTGTGATGCCTCATGTAAGGAGGAGAAATGCGTACCATCACGTTTCCGACTTTGCTAAAGGTCGGATTGTAGCCTATCGCGATTGCGGTTTATAAATCGCGACATTGCTGCTCGCGTTGGTCGACATCCAATAACTGTTAGCAGAATATGGAATCGGTGGGTTCAGGAGGGTAATACGGAACGCCGTGCTGGATCCCAACGGCCTCGTATCACTATGACAGGTATCTTATCCGCATGGCTGTAACGGATCGTGCAGCCACGTCTCGATCCCTGAATCAACAGATGGGGACATTTGCAAGACAACAACCATCTGCACGAACAGTTCGACGACGTTTGTAGCAGCATGGACTATCAGCTCGGAGACCATGGCTGCGGTTACCCTTGACGCTGCATCACAGATAGGAGCGCCTGCGGTGGTGTACTCAACGACGAACCTGGGGGCACGAATGGCAAAACGTAATTTTTTCGGATGAATCCAGGTTCTCTTTACAGCATCATGATCGTCGCATCCGTGTTTGGCGACATTGGAAATGTGTATTCGTCATCGCCATACTGGCGTATAACCCGGCGTGATGGTATGGGGTGACATTGGTTACACGTCTCGGTCATTTCTTGTTCGCACTGACGGCACTTTGCACGTGGCTCTACCCTTCATTCGAACCCTGCGAAACCCTACATTTCAGCAGGATAATGCACGACCGCATGTTGCAGGTCCTGTACAGGCCTTTCTGGATACATAAAAATGTTCGACTGCTGCCCTGGCCGCACATTCTCCAGATCTCTCACCAATTGAAAATGTCTGGTCAATGGTGGCCGAGCAACTGGCTCGTCACAATACGCCAGTCAATACTCTTCATGAACTGTGGTATCACGTTGAAGCTGCATGGGCAGCTGTACCTGTACACTCCATCCAAGCTCTGACTCAATGCCCCGGCGTATCAAGGCCGTTATTACGGCCAGAGGTGGTTGTTCTGGGTACTGATTTCTCAGGATCTATGCACCCAAATTGCGTGAAAATGTAATCACATGTCAGTTCTAGTATAATATATTTGTCCAATGAATACCCGTTTATCATCTGCATTTCTTCTTGGTGTAGCAATTTTAATGGCCAGTAGTGTGTTTCATCTTGACCTAAATTATCAAAATGTGTAAAAATGCACTGGTAAAGTTTGTCACCGGGCATCAGAAAGATTTCTTCCGAAAGCCGAGTGCACTGAATTTGTGGATGTGAAACTTTAACTTGGAACATAATTTTTAATATTGTTACAAATATAGTCACGAAATTGCGTAAATCGTTCACAAACCACGTCGTCCACGATGTCATCGTATTCCAGAGTAATCAGATAAACACTGTGGGCAGGTGTCACGATTTGAAGCAAAGTGGGAAAACGGCAATCTGTCTTAGAAGTAGCTTTAATTACTCCTGTACCATTTGCTTGATTAACACTGAGCGACAACATATTTCCACGCGTAAGTGCGTGGGCTGCAGACGAGGCAAGTGAGTGGCATTTCGTTTAGGAGAGTGGGCTGTAGCGACGCTGGAATGCGGTAAAGCAGCCTTTGATAGCTGCGTGCCAGCTCCGAACTCACTCGGTTGCTCTCATAATCGCTACAGCTATAAAAATGGGTCTAGGTCGCTCATTTGCTAAGCGGCGTAAGAACAGCCTTAAGTTATGAAAGAAGTTTATGTAGCTGAAAACGTTACATTAACAAAACGAGAAAAGTGGTAGAACACATTGCAAGAAAATGGACAGTGACAGGTTAGCAGCACTACCATCGTCCAGCACGCTGTTGCTTTGCCCTGAAGTTAGTTTATCGAAAGAGCTAGAACTGTTTCTCAGCCAGGTTTCGGTCGATTCCGGTCGCCATATTTCTTCATCTGAACTAGTGCTCCGTCTTTAATGACGTCAATACCGATAAATCGGTAAACCCTTGCCTTTATGTCATCCTTGCTTTGGATTTAAAAGTTCACAGTGCTAATCAGTGTTCAGTCTTCATTTAAAGATGAAAAATTCTTATTTTTAATTATTTAATTTCAGTGCAGAAACAACTTTCATTTTACACACATCAAAAAAAGTTTTGCATCACCTCGGTTCCGAAAGTTCCGGAACCTGTTCAGAAAACTGGAATAGAGATCAACATAAACATCATTTCCGCCCTTTTTATTGCTTATGAAAACCGCACACAGCATGTTGTATCACCATAAAGCGAGACCTTCAGAGGTGGTGGTCCAGACTGCTGTACATACCGGTTCCTCTAATACCCAGTAGCACGTCCTCTTGCATTGATGCATGCCTGTATCCAACTTGGCATGCTATCCACAAGTGCATCAAGGCACTGTTGGTCCAGATTGTCCCACTCCTCAACGCCGAATCGGCGTAGATCCCTCAGATTGTTTGGTGGGTCATGTCATCCATTAACAGCCCTTTTCAATCTATCCCAGGCATGTTCTAATAGAGCGATATCGTTATCCTGAAGGAACTCATTCACAAGATGTGCACGATGGGGGCGCGAATTGTCGTCCATAAAGACAAATGCGCCAGTATGCTGCCAAAATGGTTGCACTACCGGTCGGATGATGGCATTCACGTATCGTACACCCATTATAGCGCCTTCCATGACCACCAGCGGCGTACGTCTGCCCCACATAATGCCACCCCAAAACAGCAGGGAACCTCCACCTTGCAGCACTCGCTGGACAGTGTGTCTAAGGCGTTCATCATGACCGGGTTGCCTCCAAACACATCTCCGACGATTGTCTGGTTGAAAGCATATGCGACACTCATCGGTGAAGAGAACGTGATGCCTATCCTGAGCGGTCGATTCGGCATGTTGTTGGGCCCATCTGTACCGCGATGCATGGTGTCGTGGTTGCATAGATGGACCTCGCCATGGACGTCGGGACTGAAGTTGCGCGTCGTGCAGCCTATTGCGCACAGTTTGAGTCGTAAGACGACGTCCTGTGGCTGCACGAAAAACGTTATTCAACATGGTGGCGTTGCTGTCAGGGTTCCTCCGAGCCATAATCCGTGGTAGCGGTCATCCACTGCAGTAGTAGCCCTTGGCCGGCCTGAGCGAGGCATGTCATTGATGAAAGTTCCTGTCTCTCTCTATCTCCTCCATGTCCGAACAACATCGCTTTGGTTCACTCCAAGACGCCTGGACACTTCCCTTGTTGAGAGCCCTTCCTGGCACAAAGTAACAATGTGGACGCGATCGAACCGCGGTATTGACCGTGTAGGCATGGTTGGTCTACAGACAACAGGAGACGTGTACCTCCTTCCTGGTGGAATGACTGAAACTGATCGGCTGTCGAACCCCCTCCGTCTAATAGGCGCTGCTCGTGCATGGTTGTTTACATCTTTGGACGGGTTTAGTCACATGTCTGAAGAGTCAAAATGACTGTGTCTGCGATACGGCATCCACAGTCAACGTCAATCTTCAGGAGTTCTGGGGACCGGGGTAATGCAAAACTTTTTTTGATTTGTGTAATTAAATCTTTCAAACAAATAAGCGAGACAGAGGCAATGAAAGGCTGTGCGTCTTCTCCCAAAGAGTAGTGATTAACTTTTGACTACCAACGTATGCAGAAGTATGCAGGTAGTCTGAGCATATTTACATCTGCTTCTGGTGTTCTGGAATCCAGCGTATAGCGTGCACGGAGATGGATATGATCAATGATAGGCAAGACAAGTGATCGGAACCACGAGTGATGTAGATGGCTGAGTGATATGCTGTTCATTTTGAAGTAATGTAGGTAACGATTGTTCTGTGAGCAGACATACTTAGCACTGTGTGGACCTACGGAAATCACTTCCAATATATTGCTCGCACATGGCTTTCAGTGAAGATGTGGTTTCGACACATATTCTGATGTAGGTACACCATACTCGACCGAGATTGGAATTGACTGCAACCGAAACTGCTTTCGGATTTTATCTCTCTCTTTTTTTAAACCGTGAATAGGGCCAGAAATTAAAATAAATGTTATGGATATTTGGTTCAGCTTAATTATGCAAACCAAAAAATCTTATTGCTCAAACATATACCGGCATATTTGTGCCATAACCATTGGCTCATGTTTTATTGAGGCCTTACAGAGAAGCCTACGAGCAGTGGGTGGCTCATTGTTCGCGCAGCTGTAATAGATACCTAGATGTAACTAATGCTTGAAAAGCGCACCGGCATAGGGCACCATTTGTTTTACCTAAGTACCGAAATGTACTGCAACACCATTGCTAGTCTGTAGAAGGTTTTGTTTTGTAGGACCTTCGTTACGTGGTCAGATAGCTTGACAATGCTTGTCTTGATGTCGTTGCTATCACATGCGTGTTACTCTCTTGCAAACATAATCACCAAAACAAGGTACATCAAGAACATGATGTTTATACTCCTGCCCAGAACTCAGTCTGCAAACTAGGCTGCTGTTAGAACATAAAAAAAATCATTGGATATTACGGTAAGTATGTATGTTAGAAACGGTTTATGTACAGATACTGCATACATATATTGATAGGTTTTCAATTAAACAGTGGGGCGAGTGTAACATTTTCTTAACTGTGTACCGGATTTCGTGTGGTTCTGTCATTTGTAGAACCCTATCGTCACGGTGCCCTGCAGTTTCTTACCTGAGGAAGCCACAGAACTTTATGCCCCTAGGTACAACAAACAACGCTGTTGCATATTATGAGACATCGTGAAGGCTGCGCAGATACATCCAAACAAAAACGCTGTAGTCAGGTGCCTTCCTGCCGAGCGACGATGCACGACCGCATTCTGCAGCATGCACTCGACAGTTCCTTCAGCTACTCAAATGATGCGTGATGAAGCATCCACACCACAGTCCGTATTTGTTACCAAGTAACTACCAGCTTTTTCTGGAGATACAAAAGTGGTTGGACGGACGTATCACCCCGAATGAGTAGGTGGAAGGCTGAGATAAACAGACATCGGTCTCTTTGCAGAGCAATAGGGAAGCTGGTACGCCGGGCTGAATGACCGAGCGGTTCTAGGCGTCACAGTCTGGAACCGCGCGACCGCTACGGTCGCAGGTTCGAATCCTGCCTCGGGCATGGATGTGTGTGATGTCCTTAGGTTAGTTAGGTTTAAATAGTTCTACGTCCTAGGGGACTGATGACCTCAGATGTTAAGTCCCATAGTGCTCAGACCCATTTGAACCATTTTTGAAGCTGATACACGGTAACGACAAGTGTCTCAGTCGCAATGGACTTTATATTGAAAAATAATACGTGTGATTCATGTCTACTCATAGCCCCTTTCCATATTTATATTAATCCTCTGCCTTGTCAGAGAATGAAAATAATTAGAAAATAGTCTTCATACTCATTACGCGTCAGGAATTTGTCCACCGTTGGTCTGTTGCGTCACTCGAGAGAAGTGCCGAAACAAGACTTAGGACGCCGTCAGCTCTGGCATGAATATTCGGAAATGGCGCTCGTTTCGGCTACAGGCGGAGTAGTCTCGTGAGTTCAACTTTAGCATGACGGGGATGATTGCCATTCATTACATTTTATGGATTGATGAGCGAGTCTGTGGTTAGGAATTACCAGCGAACTAACTAGAGAAATATCATACAGTAGTTCCAGTGCAGTAACTGAATAATCGTCCGCCCCCGGTAGATGAGTGGTCAGCGCGGCAGACTGTTATTCCTCAGGGTCCGAGCTCGATTCCCAGCTGGGTTGGAGATTTTCTCCGCTGAGGGACAGGGTGTTGTGTTATCCTAATAATCATCATTTCATCCCCATCGACGCGCAAGTCGCCGAAGTGGCATCAAGTCGAAAGTCTTGCACCCGGCGAACGGTCTACCCGAAGGGAGGCCCTAGTCACACGACATTTATTTAACTGAATAATCGCTACCCCAACATATACTGTATTCAGTTGCGACTCAGAATCTTGCTGAAATCAAAGAGATTTCCTTGTTTCGTCGTACTCCCGTCATAACGTCTGAACGAGATGACGCAGTACCTTATCTTGCTCAAAAAGTTGACAACTCCTTTCCAGTATAGGAGTTACCGTTTCCTACCTGTTTTGCATCTGTGTCTGATATATCGCCTGTTCCAATTGCCCTTAACTAGGAATTGGTCCTGCAGCATCTTCCAACCAAAGATGTTGATGAGCTTATTAAGACAATAGGCTCCTTTTCGAGAGTGACCTTCCACGTTTAAATTTTCCGTTGTTTCTGTAATCTAAGTCACTTCTATTGAAAGAAGAGATTGTCTCATAAGGACGCGGCGGAATACGAGTATACCAGTAACAAGAAATGTAATGTCGATGACACGTTGTGTCTTTTGTCTTTCTAGCATCATCCATCACCTAGTTCTTGTGGCCTGGGGGCTGTGATAATTCCACCATAGCGTACAATCTAGAGCCGTGGTCGTCAAACCCTTCTGCTCAAGAGCCAGTACTGATATTCTGCGGAGGCGCCTCGGGCCACATAAGTGCTGATCTTATTATTGCCGGCCGGAGTGGCCGAGCGGTTCTAGGCGCTTCAGTCTGGAACCGCGCGACCGCTACGGTCGCAGGTTCGAATCCTGCTTCGGGCATGGATATGTGTGATGTCCTTAGGTAGTTAGGTTTAAGTAGTTCTAAGTTCTAGGGTACTGATGACCTAAGATGTTAAGTCCCATAGTGCTCAGAGCCATTTGATCTTATTATTAATTGATGACCTACATAAATATGTTCTCAGCCCCCAATAAGCTAGCTATAATATGGGCGCGATTGGCCACCGACCCCGAAGTATTCGTCGTTTAAAGTCGGCGCCATTCGGACCACTTCGTAGCGACTGCTCTCTGTTACGGGTTGCTCCCACCGTCAGTGACTCCGAAATTGAGACAATGAAATTGCCTGACGAAGTGTTGTGTTGTCTGCATGAGCGGATAATTAATTGATTAATAACAGTAGTTTCAATTATATTTAAATACATTATGCTATATGAGACGCAATCACAGATGATTACTAAGTGTACTGAATGCCATTTTTTCTGATTATTGCTTTGTATTACAGCTGGCTTAATTTATTTCATATTTCTTATTATAAATATGTATCGCATTTGAAGACGATCACCTCTGTAATGCTCAGTCACGAAGCTGTTTTACTTCCGTTTTAGATTTATATTATAGCAGCTGATTGATTCGAGACGAGCACGCCCGTGAGTTGCCAATAATGGAAAATAAACAATAAAACATTCCCCCCCTCGCATCTTCTAGTCCCGAAGTGACTGCGCTACTTACCCCTCTGCCCCTCAGATAAGCGGCCAACCTTACTTTGCTCACGGCCAAATTCACGAACATCAATTAAAATTAAGCACATCTTGAAATGTTGCTGTCTCTGTAAGCATTTAGGACCTTTACTAAATAGGAATACTACAGTCTTAAGAGGCTCTTAACGTTAGTTGAAGTTTTCTAGGTTCGGCTGTTAATTATTAGATGCATATTTCATAAAGTACGGCTGAGAACCACGGGCCGCAGTTTGCCGACAACTAGCGTAGAGCCTCTTGGTTCAGTGTATCGACATGTAGAAATTCTCGCTGCAGTCCGGTTCAAATGGCTCTGAGCACTATGGGACTTAACATCTGTGGTCATCCGTCCCCTAGAACTTAGAACTACTTAAACCTAACTAACCTAAGGACATCACACACATCCATGCCCGAGGCAGGATTCGAACCTGCGACCGTAGCAGTCGCGCGGTTCCGGACTGCGCGCCTAGAACCGCTAGACCACCGCGGCCGGCGCTGCAGTCCGGTTTTGACCCTTTCACTACCAATTGTTTTCTGGAGTGAAAGAAATTAATGTATGCTTTTTTAATTAATGATGTAGTCAGAAGTAACGACATGACAAAAACATTTCCCGCCGTTTCATTTTCCTCTGTGGGGAGTGGTTTGGCATACGGGGTTAACCACAAGCACCTCCGGGGTTTCAGAAGATGACTGTGCCAAACTTACAGAACATACATAAAACGGATGTATATCAGTGGATTGGGCACCTCTCCATGTTTTTAATATATATTAAACGAGCTCAATATAGGCACCATTTGTGACACGGCAACCGTCAGTATGCGTGTGCAACTCATTGAGAGGAGTTGCCCGGGAAGGCGCGACAGCAGATTGCATTCCACATCTGTTCATTGGGTGGCCTATCTGCAGGAGCGAACTAATTAGCTGCGACAATACAGAGCGGATGATCTACCTACATCTTGAAGACAGCACAGCCTGCAGGTGCAATCTGCAATTATAAGAATTCTGGAAAGTATTAACACGCTTTCTTTTATCAGTGCGACATTGTTTCGTAGAAATAACATGCAACAAATTCAGACTCGTTCTCTGATAACCAATGGGGGGACACATACACTAATGGAAAATAATCGGAACACCAAAAAATTTGTTTATGTAGAGTAATGAAATCTCAGGAGTACGTTTGTCTAGGTAACATATTACAATGACTAACATTGCGAGATGAGAGGTTAATGTAAGCGCGAGATAAGCCATTGCAAATGTGGAATACTGGTTTATTAATAATCGGCGTAACCTCCAAGATACTGAATGCAAGCATGTAAGCATTCACGCATCGTGTTGTACAGGTGCCGGACGTCAACTTGTCGAATGGAGTTACATGCCTGTTGAACTTGGTTAATCAATACAGGGACGGTTTATACTGGTTGTGAATGAAACTGGGTTCCTCGGCCGATGATGTCCGATACGAGCTCGATTAGAGACAGATCTGGAGATTGAGCAGACGAAGGCAACGTGTTGACATTCTGTAGAGCATGTTGGGTTACAACAGAGGTATGTGAGCGAGCGTTATCCTATTGGAAAACAGTTGTGATGCTGTTCATGAATGGCGGTACAGCGGGTCGAATCATCAGATCGACGTACAAATTTGCGTTGAGTGTGCGTGGGATAGCGACGAGATTGCTCGTGCCGTCATACAAAATCGGACCCCAGACCATAACACCAAGTGTAGACCCAGTGTGTCTAGCACGCAGACAGGTTGGGCGCAGGCCCTCAACTTGTCTCCTTCTAACGAATATACAGCCATCACTGGCACCGAGGCAGAACCTGCTTTCATCAGAAAACACAACCGATCTCTGCCCTGCTCTTCAGTCAGCTCTCGCTTGACACCAGTGAAGTCACAAATGGCAGAGGTTTGGGATCACAGGGCGTCTGGCTCGGAGCTGTCTTTGAAATATCCGATTTGTTACAGTACATTGTGTCACTGCGGTACCATGTGTTGCTCAAATTGCTGCTGTAGATGCAGTACGATGCGCCAGAGCCATATGCCGAACACGATCGTCTTTCCTCTCGGTAGTGCTACGTTGCCATCCGGAGCCCGGTGTTCTTGCAGCCCGCCAAAGTGGCCGAGCGGTTCTAGGCGCTACAGTCTGGAACCGCGCGACGCTACGGTCGCAGGTTCGAATCCTGCCTCGGGCATGGATGTGTGTGATGTCCTTAGGTTAGTTAGGTTTAAGTAGTTCTAAGTTCTAGGGGACTGATGACCTCAGAAGTTAAGTCCCATAGTGCTCAGAGCCATTTGAACCATTTTTTTTTCTTCTTGCGACCGTACATTCTCGTGACCACCGCCGCCAGCAATCATGTACAGTGGCTACATTTCTGCCAAGTCTTTCTGTAGTATCTCAGAAAGAACTATCAGCTACTCGTAGCCCATTTACGTGACCTCATTAAACTCAGTGAAGTCTTGATAATGCCATCTTTGTCGCCTCAGAGGCATTCTCGACTATCATCACATCCAATAACAAAGGTAACTAACGCTCACGACCGTTACAGCGTGTATTTAAAGCAAACCGGATTTTCGTCCTGATACTGTCGCCACTCTTATGCGACTGGCGCGAAACTGGAATAGACGTCATCTTCCAAATGTAGAAACACGCCTACCAAATGTCGTTTATGTCATATATCTCTTTGTTTGTGTTGCAATTTTTTTCAGCCGGTGTATCTTCCAATAGTTGTTAAAGGGTTAAAAGCTATTAATATGCTCGACTTTTTACGTCATTTTATCGGGGTATTTGCAACAGGCACAGATTTTCTGATGACTGTTTCGCGTTGTGGCATGTCGTGAGTCAGGCAGTTTGTTTAAGACTGCACTGACCCGTAATTCGACAAGGAGACGAACCGCACATGTGTTTAACCGTTTTCCCAGAATCACGGTCGGACAAAGGGACGGTTAGTCGTTATTTACGCTGCACATTCGTTACCGGAGAGGAACAAGGCGCTGTGGAGCCCTTGCACGGTGGGACGTACGCCACCTGCTTGGCCGGCCGCCCGCCGCTGACGTGCAGCTCAAAATACAGCCAGCCTTCTGTAGCTCCGCCGCACGTGCTCCTGGATACATCCAGCGTCCGCTTACGACTTTCGCGGCCGTCGAGTAAAACCCATCCAGACTTATTTATTGCCCACAGCACCTACAATACATACGTAACCACTCCTCGCGTGTGGTTTGAGACAACTCTAACGACCACTTACACAAAATTCTTAATGTTTCTTTTATTCGCGAAGGCAAAGCAGACAGTGTCTAAGAACAAGCACTGGAAGCAATTTCTTCCATAGAATATCATGGGCTACGCGGACCGAGCGATTTGTAGTGGAACGTCCACATACAATTAATCGCGAGTATTGCAGATGCCAGACTGAGATTCATTGGTAGAATCCTCAGGAAATGTAGTTCACCAACAAAGAAAGCAGTTTACAAAACACTCGTTCGGCCATACTCGAACATTGCTCGTCAGTACGGGATTTGCACCAAATAGGACTGATAGAGGAAATAGAAAAGATCCAAAGAAGAACGGCGCATTTCGTTCCAGTTTCATATAGTGAGCACTAAAGCGCCACGGCGTAGTTCATCCAACTCGAGTGGCAGACGCTGCAAGAGGGTCGTTTTGCATCACATTGTGGATTACTGTTGAAGTTCCGAGAGCGTATGTTCCTTGGTAAATTAACAAATTTATTGCTTTCTCCTCCGTATATTTCGCAAAAAGATAATGAAGATAAAATTAGAGACACTCGAGGCCACACGGAGGCTTACCGGCAATCGTTCTTCCCGCGAACCGTACGAGACTGGAACAGGAAAATGACACTGGTGCACGAAGTATCCTCCTCCAAGCCCTGCAAGGTGGCTTGCGGACTATGTAGATGTACATGTAGAAAGGTACTGTGTCCAAGCAGTGCGTGGCAGACAGTGTACGAATCACGTAACGAGCCTAACAACATTGAAGCCACCACAATTACAGAGTGACTGGTACGCTATTTTGAGCATAGTACTTGAAGTTGTAGACATGCCTCGACGGCCTCGAGGCGTATACAAAGTGTAATTTGCTAGAGAGCACAGATAAAGAATCGGTGATTTGTAGCAATTAAAACAACCTAAATTATCAGGTATAGGATAGCCAACGACTGTATACAGCGTGACAACTACTAAAAAATACGAAATAAAATCGTCGTAGCTTCTGAACGGTTTGCATTAGCACTTTCAAACTGCACGGTTGGCCGCGGGGCATGATGGGAATTAGTGTTTGAATGTGGTTTTGTTTAGCGACGAAGCACACTTTCATTGGGAAGGGTTCATAAATAAGCAAAACTGGCGCATTTGTGGGACTGAGAATCCGCATTTCGCAGCAGAGAAGTCTCTTCACCCTCAACGGGCGACTGTGTGGTGTGCAATGTCCAGTCATGGAATAATCGGTGCGATACTCCTTGATGGTGACTACCGAATAATACGTGAAGGTTTTGGAAGATGATTTCATCCCCATTATCCAAAGTGACAAGATGTGGTTCATGCAAGACGGAACTCGAGCCCATGAAAGCAGTAGTGTGTTTGATGTCCTGGAGGAGCACTTTGAGGACCGCACTGTCGCTCTGTTCAGATGGTTCAAATGGCTCTAACAACGGGAGGCCGCCAATTGTGAAATTCAGATCCGATTCATACTGCGCATAATAAAAGCTCATGGCCAGAGGTGTAATGTGGCAAAGCACCAAGATGCACTTCTCAGCCGTTGTCGAGAAAGTCGACAGTTAAAAGAAACCGTTGCGGTGAAATATTCTCTACGATTAATAGTTTTCTACAGCGTCGTGGCGCAGCGGTAAGCGCTCGGGTTCGTAATCCGAAGGTCGCCGGATCGAATCTCGCGCCATGCAGTTTTTTTTTTAATATTTGTTTTTTGTAATTCAAATGTGTGTATACACACACACACACACACACACACACACACACACACACACACACACACACACACATATATATATATATATATATATATATATATATATATATATATATATATATTAAATTCCCGGCAATCAGTTGCAACAATTATGCATATAATAAGTTGTTGAAAGTCGTTTGTCTTGGAAAAACTGGCGACTTCGAACATCATTATGTTTTCCGCAAACAAAGTTGTATTTCACAAATGTTATTAATTGTCTTTATAATGTTAACCATGTATAGTTAACGGAAGACGTAGAAACGATATTCCGAAACGAATAAGTATAGCGTAAGTCAAACGTTCGAATTAGAATAGAGACCCCACGAACACAAATTTGCTGTGGAAGGTATGAAATATAAACTCCGTTACTCGCTCGTTACACTTGAAGGACAGATGCTGAATGGGCCGAAACGAGCCGCCTTATAACAGCGTAGTTGCCTGCTAACTTCGAAAGAAGGTAGATGCGGCCCGTAGCGCAACTTATAACATCGTCGAAAATCAGTGCGGACGTGAGAGCTTTGGTACACCCTGTTAAACAAACGGAAAAATGGAGGCGGTACAATTGGAGAGCGACCCGCCTTCACCAATATGCATAAGCAATTCATTAATATATATATATATATATATATATATATATATATATATATATATATATATATATATACGAGGGCTATTCCGAAAGTAAGGTCCGATCGGTCACGAAATGGAAACGACTTTGAAAATCCGATAAAGCTTTGCACAGATGTGTTGGATAGTGTCTCTAGTATAACCCCAGTTAGCATCACGTCGCTCTTCTCATTTCTGAGCTCGCAGTGAGTGCGTAAAGATGTCTAGAAAATAGTGTCTGCCGCCAAGTACGGGGGCCTGGTGAGAAATTTCCCCTGAAGCTATGCAGCTAACATTACATAACTGTCGTGCTGTTTCGTCTTCAAGACAATTCTCAGCCGCATTCTGCAGGGGCAATGAAGATGCTCCTGCATCGTTTTCAAATGGAAATGTGAGAGTACCCACAATACAGCCCGTAATTGTCTCCCTCTGAGTTTCAGCTCTGGTCACATGAACCGCTGGTTATGAAGACAACATTTCGGCACAAGACAACGAGCCGTAGGCCAGCGTAGAGAATTGGCGGAGAGCACTGGCGGCTGCCTTCTATAGCGAGGGTATGGGAAAGTTGGTACAACGCTACGATACACGTCTAAGTCGGGTCGGCGACTATGGAGATAAGTAGCTCCAAGGTGTATCTAACTGTTGCAAATAAAACATTTTTGATTTTTACCGTGGTTTCCATTTCGCGACCTATCGGACCTTACTTTCGGAATAGCCCTCGTATATATATATATATATATATATATATATATATATATATATATATATATATATATATATTTGAATTACAAAAAACTAATAATAAAAAAAATAGCATGGCGCGAGATTCGATCCGGCAACCTTCGGATTACGAACCCGAGCGCTTACCGCTGCGCCACGACGCTGTAGAAAATTTTTAATCGTAGAGAGTATTTCACCGCAACGGTTTCTTTTAACTGTCGATTTTCTCGACAACGGCTGAGAAGTGCATCTTGGTGCTTTGCCACATTACATCTCTGGCCATGAGTTTTTATTATGCGCAGTATGAATCGAATCTGAATTTCACAATTGGCGGCCTCCCCTTGTAAGTACTATGGTCAGTACTGTGGTCATCAGTCCCCTAGACTTAGAACTACCTAAACCTAACTAATCTAAGGACGTCACACACATCCATGCCCGAAGCAGGATTCGAACCTGCAACCGTAGCAGCAGCGCGGTTCCGGACTGAAGCGCCTAGTACCGCTCGGCCACAGCGGTCGACTGTGGCTCTGTGGTACCCAGAGGCCACTGGCACGGGGCTCGATGGACCGCCATATTCTCCAGATATGAACACACTCGACTCTTTTTTTGTGCGGCTGTATTAAATACAAAGGGTACCGCAATAACCCCAAAGCCATTTCTGAGCTGAAAACAGCCATTCAGGAGGTCATTGACAGCATCGATGTTCCGACACTTCAGCGGGACATGCAGAGTTTCGCTATCGTCTGCGCCACATCGTCAATAATGGCACGCATATCAAACATATCATAA
Source organism: Schistocerca nitens (assembly GCF_023898315.1). Classification (NCBI taxonomy): domain Eukaryota; kingdom Metazoa; phylum Arthropoda; class Insecta; order Orthoptera; family Acrididae; genus Schistocerca; species Schistocerca nitens. Next base: position 602,526,546 of record NC_064614.1, on the reverse strand, counting down.
CCTAAATCCGAATCTGTAGTGACGTTTACGTGGTGAATAAAGAATAGTTTGTAATTAATTTACGTTTTTTTCGTATAGTTCAATGATTGTCACCCTGTACATCAGGATATGTTGAAAGTTTTGTATTTTGTAACGCTGTGCGTGTAGTGTGTAGTGTAGCACGAAACTAATTACTGAAAAAGTTATTAGTTAAGCTGTGTATTGCGCACTCTAGTGAACAGTGGTGTGTTGCATGATATCACAGTGGGAAATTTTCCTATCTGAACGATATGACAAAATAAAACCAATAAAAATCACACACCAGATTAATCATCAAATATAAGCTGAATAATTTATACAAATTACTTCAATGAAAGTCTACTCCAGATTTACGTAGCTAATTTGCAAAACAAGCCTCAGAATACGAAAAATGGTTCACACACGGATATTCACACAATTCACTGAAGTGTAGTTTGTATAACTTCCAAGCTGAATGTAAGCTATCTGACCTAAGCACTGATTAACTGTGTAATGACACTTTTCTGTATGTATAGTGTAACTGTAGGACTATGTCTCTGAGCTGTTCTTGCATTTACCTTGGTAAAGGAAAGGTTCTCTCTAAATTGGAGCGCAACAAGCAGTTCCGCAGCAAAGCTAAAATAAAATATTAATAAATTAGAAATGATATTGAAAATTGTGTTTACCACCACATGTTGTCTGGACGCAAGCAACATAGTATTTCTGCAGGGGAATAATTTTGAGTGCTAATGTTCTACAAATGATGTTTCTGAAACAATTTTATAGCAAGGAATTTCTTTACAGCTTGATTTTCAAGATCGTGAACCATATTGGCTTTATAGAAAAATGACTGGTTTTTTTTAACAGGTTGATTATTCAAAAAAGCTACTTTACACAAAAGATAACCTGCCCAAATGATCTCTGTTCTTTCAGAAATGTATATGAGGGGGAGGAGAACTAGGACTAACTTCCCTAGCTGTGAGAAATCCGTGAGATATGTTTCAACCAGATTTCGGCACTACAATTTTATAACAGAGTGCTGACTACGTGCAGGTATGCAAAGCGGCAAATTTACCTTAAATGACAATTCTTTTCAGAATCAATAAATATCCTCATCATCATCTAATTCAATCATTTCCAGCAAATCTATATTCAATATTTAGCAACTCAATCCCAGATAAAAATTTCTTGACCTCTCGGTTCCACGTCTACTTCCCAGCACACCTCTACTAATAATAGTGTTTTCTCTGTGAGCGCCCTCAGGCTGCGGCGATGGAACAACACAACCAAAGACCGCGGATCAACATGGCTTGGTCGCTTATGTGTGCACATCGATGTATGAAAATAAGAAGTTAACAATTCTGTAATGACCGAGATGGCACGCACATTTCACACTGTTAGAGACTGAGGATGAAGATGATGAACCATTTTACTAAACAAAAAGAACAGATGCATGATTTTACAGAGCATGTTAGCGACTAGAAACGCCGCTGTGAGCAGATCATGATGTCGGAAATCGTATCGTGAGGGGGTCTGCCAAACCAGGCACCGCGGCCCACAGTCTAGAAAAAAAGATCGTGTCGACGAACGGCTTCTACTCCCACAGGTTTACTCTCGAACGTCCAGTGCGGGCAATATTTGTGCCAACCCAGCCTCTGACACCTCGGAAGTTTAGAAAGAGCGTCAACCCAGTCACTAGGAAGAGAAACATTTGTTCACAAGGGCAGGAACGCACAGAGCACTGTGACGGCTTCCCGGGAAGGGACCTTGGTGTGGCTAGGTGTAGGTCAGGTAATCTGCCTAACCGAGCGTGCGTTCGCTGCAGAGTGGGCGGGGCAGCTTCCTCCCGACGTCAGTGGCTGCCTCTGCAGCTGATGACGCCGCGGGTTTGGCAGCAGGCGCTGGCGGCTCGCTGGCAAGTCGCGACGAGACCATACAAGTCCCGCGGCACGCCTGACTCACGGCCGCCCCCTCTACGCCACGCCACGCCACAGCCACAAGAGGCCGCCTTGTGCGCCGCGGCCCACGTGGACGGAACGCGCTCACTCGCTTTATTTGCTATCGCCTGCAGCGCAAGTCTTGCGTTTAGCCATCGTCACACGGGACGAGTTAGTTAACGTTGACGTGGCGCTCTATGAGCTTTTGTGACGTCACTTCCTGCTGTTTCACGTTGAGGAGTCATTTCGACACCTGAAACACAAAATAAGTTCTGCGAGGTTTCGGCAACATGCTACGAAAAGTAGGACCAATAAGAAGCAAGAACACTTTCTACGTCACAAGCAAAACTTGCGAGACGCCATACGCTGAGATGACAAAAGTCATACACTACTGGCCATTAAAATTGCAACACCACGAAGAAATGCAGATGATAAACGGGTATTCGTTGGACAAATATATACTAGAACTGACATGTGATTACATTTTCACGCAATTTGGGTGCATAGATCCTGAGAAATCAGTACCCAGAACAACCACTTCTGGCCGTAATAACGACCTTGATACGCCTGGGCATTGAGTCAAACACAGCTTGGGATGGCGTGTACAGGTACAGCTGCCCATGCAGCTTCAACACGATACCATAGTTCATCAAGAGTAGTGACTGGCGTATTGTGACGAGCCAGTTGCTCGGTCACCATTGACCAGACGTTTTCAATTGGTGAGAGATCTGGTGAATGTGCTGGCCAGGGCAGCAGTCGAACATTTTCCGTATCCAGAAAGGCCCGTACAGGACCTGCAACATGCGGTCGTGCATTATCCTGCTGAAATGTAGGGTTTCGCAGGGATCGAATGAAGGGTATAGCCACGGGTCGTAACACATCTGAAATGTAACGTCCACTGTTCAAAGTGCCGTCAATGCGAACAAGCGGTGACCGAGATGTGTAACCAATGGCACCCCATACCATCACGCCGGGTTATACGCCAGTATGGCGATGACGAATACACACTTCCAATGTGCGTTCACCGCGATGTCGCCAAACACGGATGCGACGATCACGATGCTGTAAAGAGAACCTGGATTCATCCGAAAAAATTACGTTTTGCCATTCGTGCACCCAGGTTCGTCGTTGAGTACACCACCGCAGGCGCTCCTGTCTGTGATGCAGCGTCAAGGGTAACCGCAGCCATGGTCTCCGAGCTGATAGTCCATGCTGCTACAAACGTCGTCGAACTGTTCGTGCAGATGGTTGATGTCTTGCAAATGTCCCCATCTGTTGATTCAGGGATCGAGACGTGGCTGCACGATCCGTTACAGCCATGCGGATAAGATACCTGTCATCTCGACTGATAGTGATACGGAGCCGTTGGGATCCAGCACGGCGTTCCGTATTACCCTCCTGAACCCACAGATTCCATATTCTGCTAACAGTAATTGAATCTCGACCAACGCGAGCAGCAATGTCGCGATACGATAAACCGCAATCAGGCATCACAACAACGTTTCACCAGGCAACGCCGGTCAACTGCTGTTTGTGTATGAGAAATAGGTTGGAAACTTTCCTCATGTCAGCACGTTGTAAGTGTCGCCAGTGGCGCCAACCTTGTGTGAATGCTCTGAAAAGCTAATCATTTGCATATCACAGCATCTTCTTCCTGTCGGTTAAATTTCGCGTCTGTAACACATCATGTTCGTGGTGTAGCAATTTTAATGGCCAGTAGTGTAGAATACCTCCTAATATCGTGTCGGACCTCCTTTTGCCTAGCGTAGTGCAGCGACTCGACGGGGCGTGGACTCAATAAGTCGGTTGGAACCCTCTGCGGAAATGTAGGGGCCATCCTACCTCTATAGTCGTCCATAATGGCGAAAGTGTTGCCGGAGGAGAATATTGTACACTAACTGACCTCTCGATTATTTCCAAATAAGGTTCGATGGAATTCAAGTAGGGAGATGTGCGCGGCCAAATCATTCGCTCGAATTGTCCACAATGCTCTTCAAAACAATCGCGAATATTTGTGGTCCGGTGACATGAATCGTTGTTTTGGAACATGAAATACGTAAGTGGCTACAAACGGTCTCCAAGTAGCCGAACATAACCATTTCCAGTCAATGATTAGATCAGTTGGACCAGACGGCTCAGTCCATTCCGTGTAAACAGAGTTCACACTTTATGGAGCCATCGCCAGCTTGCACAGTATCTTTTTGGCAACTTGGAACCATGGCTTCGTGGGGTCTGCACCACACTCGAACCCTACCATCAGCTCTTACCAACTGATATCGGGATTCATCTGACCAGGCCATTGTCCTCCAGTCGTTCAGGGTTCAACTGATGCGGTGCCGAGCCAAGAAGAGGCGCTGCAGGCGATGTCGTGTTGTTAGCAAAGGCACTCGCGTAAGTCGTCTGCTGCCGTAGGCCATAAACACCAGATTTCGCCGCACTGTCCTAAGGATACGTTGGTCGTTCCTCCCACATTGATTTCTGCGGATATTTCGCACAGTGTTGCTTGTCTGTTAGCACTGACAACTCTAGCAAATGCCGCTACTCTTGGTCGTTAAGCGATGCCGTCGGCCACCGCATTGTCTATGATCAGAGGTAATGCCTGAAATCTGTTATTCTTTGCACACTCTTGACATTGAAGATCTCCAAATATTTAATTCCCTAACGATTTCCGAAATGTAATGTCTCATGCACCTAGCCCCAACTATCATTCCGCGTTCAGGGTCTGTTAATTCCCGACGTGTGGCCATAATCCCGTCGAAAACCTTTTCAAATGAATCACCTGATACAAATAACAGCTCTGCCAATGCAGTGCTCTTTTATACCTTGTGTGCGCATTACTACCGCCATCTGGATATCGCTATCCCATGACTTTTGGCACCTCAGTGTATTCTATTAGTCGTTTCGAGTTGAAGCCTTTATTTGGCAGGTTTTTTTTGTTATAACATATACCCAATCAATATAAACTTTTTCTGACCACAAGCACATTGAGAATATATCGAAAATGCTAACTGTACGAGGTTTCCCAATGGTTAGCACAATTGACTCGCATTCTGGAGGAAGACGGTTCAAACCAGCGTCCGCCCATCCTGATTCAGATTTTCCGTAATTTCCCTAAATCGCTTCAGGTAAATGCCGGGACAGATCGTTAGAAAAGGCACGACCACTTACTGCCGTAATCCTGCCCCAGTCCGAGCGTGTACTCCGTCTCTAATGATCTCGTTGTCGACAGGGCGTTCAACACTGATATCCTCCTCCTCGAAAATGTTTCGTAATTAGTACGATTTCTTGTGCTAAAATACCAGGAAACGTTATAGCTCGCGTGTTATAAAGGTACGCCGTTTTAAGAAAACGTCACACTGACGCTTCATCAAAAACGCGTCGCTCTCCGCAGGATTTGTTATAATTAATTGCTAGCGAATAACATATCCACGAATAAAGCCTTCAGAAGAACATAACATAAAATACATAACATAACATAAAATACAAAGTCATTCTTTCATAGCGTATTTGGTAGGGGCGCCGAGTTACGGAACATTGTGTAAAGGGTTCGCGTCCAACAGTATTCAGACGTTCTGTAGAACCAGTGCGCTGTCTGTGAGGAGTAAGTTTGTGCGATTTCATGAAGATTTGTAAGTTGATATTCTCACTGACTGGACGTGGAACTTTCCTTTTAGCCCTGTAACACGTTCATGGATATTGAATTTTTTATTTGCATGTGCTACGGACAGAACAACATGGCTAGCATATGGGCAAGGGATGAAATGTGCGTTTTAATAGAGCTAAAGTAGGAATTTTATGCGCGTCCATTTTTGTAAACAAACTATCTGATCTGCGAACCTAATAAAGTCGACAACTGCCGCTGGAGAGCGCTGAGATCGGTAATCAAGTTAACCAGCTCTTCCCGTGTGCCGACAGTGCTGTGTCTCATGAGGCCTGGGCCCGAGCGTGTCCTCGTCAACGTTAGTTCTCTAGTCCTGAGAGAGGACCGCTTAACACTGGATTCACCAGTAAGCTTGGGAGGTGGCAGAAGCCCCCTCTCATATTTCTATCTTACTCTGAGTAATTCGATTTTCATTTCTAATTGCATGCAGTGAAAAGTTGCTATTCCTTCACACGCAGACTTCCCACGCAGCGTCTCTCGTCACCCGGGTGGTCCGGTGACAGGCGGGCTCTGTTGATCTTGAAAGGGTTAAGCCGACGGGTGTGTGGGAGTCGAGTGAATGCTTTCCGGACGCCGACATTGTCATAATAGCCGCGGAGACACGCCCGCAGGGGCCTGAAGGAGCGGCTGGGCTAGAGGTTCCGTTACTTCGCAGAAACTTAGCGAAAACACTTCCTGGCGGGCTACCAGCGAGGCGTGGGAATGTCTTGTGTACCCAGGCAGTCTTGGCGGGCAATTTCCCGCGTTTTCTGCAAAATCGTAATTGTGATTGGCTTGCTCAGGTCATAGCTCCGTGACGTAGCAAAATCGGCGCAGAAATTGGCGCCAAGAATCTCCATTGGTGGAATGGTAGTGCTTCGGCAATAGAGTGGAATTTTCCGCCGGTTTTCGAGTTGCTGATTAGAACGTTTAACCACGGCCACTGTCATGGGGGCGGGAATGTTCTGTGTTTGGTTTGTATGGGTGCTCTTGTGGTAGTCGGCTCTCGCCTTTCGGTCAGAGTAGGTTACAAGACTGAGCTCTCGCTGCTCTGGACAGCCTGCCTTCCGTTGGCTGTCTAATATACTTTTATTTGATTGTAACTATTTAACTAAGTTGCTGAAGTTTCGACTTCAATGTAACTTTCCGAGTACAGTTGGCAATTGAGCGTTCTGCGTACAAGCGGCCTATGTTGTCTGTCTTGGGCAGTTTTGGCTAAAGTTGACTGTATCTGAGTTACAGTGTGAATTTGCTTGTTAAAATCAATCACTGTACCGTCAATGATTGTGTGGCGAGCCTTCTTTGTCTCCCTCAGAGGCGCATTTGTATTGATAGGAAGTCTTTAGTCTGGAACAACCAGACCAGGACAATTTGTTTCGGGCTATACTCGCGACATTATCATCACCACGACGGGACGTCGAAGCAACCAGCGATCACTTCCGGTACGCCAGATCGTGTCCTTGCAGTTAAGAAGACAGCTTGGTAATGTATGTCCGCAGCACCGACAGATTAGAGAATTTGCACTGTGATAATCAGAGCTCAGCAGAGCGCGCCTGTTCGTCTTTTTCTAACTTTGTTCTGTCTTGGGTGTTCATTGTCTGAGTTCTCACTACTGTAGCAGCAATTAATGTTGGGTTGGTTGAGTGTTTCTCTTAAGATTTGAGTTGCAAGGGATTGGCTCCACATACCACTTCGTCATAAATGTCACAATCTAGTTTATGGACAACTTCACCTTCACAGCATTTATTTGAGTATCAAATTTGATCCATTTTGATGTATTGTAAATGTTTCATGTGTTTTGTTTATGATTTTGAGTTTAGTCATAATAAATCAAATTGTTATTTTGGACAGAACTTTCATTCTGTTGATCGGTAGAGCAACCCTTTCATTTCTCACTACGTTACTGAAACTTTCCTTTATTTAATTAATGTCTATCAAATTAAATTATTGCAGGTGCCAAACTCTTTTCTACTCCACTTGCAGGGTCGATTACAGTCAGTTCGCGTTTCTTCTTAATCCATGTGCAAGAGCAAAAGTAGGAGTTAGAAAAGGGGGGGGGGGGGGGGGGCTTAGAGCATCATTTCCATATGAAGATTCGAGAAGAATTTAGTGTTAAATACACTGCTAGCCCCGGCACCTCGCAAGCTCTTTCTGATTTTCGGGATACGGTGAGCTACGACGCCTTCGCCATTGTACACTAAAGTACATTGTTGGCCATTAAACTGTCCAAGGATGGAAAATAAAGAAATTGTACTTATTTTGCTTGTAGTATCAGTGCCACACATACTACTACAACGCCGCGCCAACACAAGGTTGGCAGCCCGTCGTCTGCCGAGCACAGCGCACTCTAGCAGGCTGTGCAGCTCGACGGACCTGGAATGTGCCTCGTTAACTTCTTAGCTAGATTTCAACCTAGTTCAACAAGTTCTGTAATGTTTTCATTGATTCTCAGAGGAGGGCCCATCAGGTTTAGTCCCTGAGAATATGTTGTATTAGTTCATGGTATTCCATGTTACGAGATTGTCAGTTCATAGCCGCAGCTGCGGTCCTAAAAACTACTGAACATAAGTAATTTCATTGTACTGTGTGTTTCTTGAATAATAATCCTTCTCTCTAACAGTGTGCCGTACCGCATATTATTGCAACCTGGACCCCTTCGCTCCTATCAACTCGGCCTCCTACTTATTTTCATTTAGTAACAAGCTGAAAACACCCACGCGTTTTGTGCCTCTAAACAGTGAGACACTCGACCACCGTGTCATCCTCAGCCCACAGGCGTCACTGGATGCGGATATGGAGGGGCATGTGGTCAGCACACCGCTCTCCCAGCCGTAGGTCAGTTTCCGAGACCGGAGCCGCTACTTCTCAATCAAGTAGCTCCTCAGTTTGCCTCACAAGGGCTGAGTGCACCGCGCTTGCCAACAGCGCCCGGCAGACCGGATGGTCACCCATCCAAGTGCTACCCCAGCCCGACAGCCCTTAACTTCGGTGATCTGACGGGAACCGGTGTTACCACTGCGGCAAGGCCGTTGGCCAGATGTTTACAATGCGCGACAGAAATAGAGAACGTGCTAGCTAGGGCGACACTCCAACTTCTTCTGCATCGAGGTAATAAGGCAAGCCTCCACTGGGCACAAGTGGTCTTGAGTTGCTGTGTTTTGTTGAAAGATAACATCACAGAGACGTCGAAGCTAGGGTTCAGCCAATGGCCGTAACACGTCATATGTGTAATGACTGCTGCCCCAATTACGAGCTATTAGTACCAGAGGCGAGTCGCACCAGTGGCACCCTGTACCATGGCACAATGTGCGCGGCCTGTAATGACGAATAACGTTCAAATGTGTGTGTGAATTCCTAAGGGACCAAACTGCTGAAGCCATCGGTCCCTAGACTTACACACTATTTAAATTAACTTATGCTAAGAACAACACACATACCCGTGCCCGAAGGAGGACTCGAACCTCCGGCGGGAGGGGCCGCGCAATCCGTGACGTGGCGCCTCAAACCGCGCGGCCACTCCGCGCGGCTCACAATGTCGAATACAATCTGGCAATGGTTGTTTTCCTCGAAGCAGTGCCGTACAAAGAACAGGGAATCGTCTGAAAAGACGAAGTGATGCTACTCATGTCCATTGTTATAAATGAGCGGTCCACAGACGGCGTACCCTCTACTGCCGCGTCGAGAGAAGCCGCAATAACGGTCGCCGACAGTAAAGGCAGTCCTTTGTGCTCCAGTCGACATCACGCTATTCGCCTCTTTTTGGTGCAAACAAGCCCATTTCCTGACAATGTACGTGAGTTACAAAGGGACCTACTGACCTCCCCTTGATTTCATTCATACTGACACGATGTATGCGAGAATGTATCGTAGAACATTACTTTAACATATGTAAACAGGAAGACGCAACCCTCAATTGTTTTCTAGAAAATCAGGTTTGAAAATTTTAGGTGTGATTATGTTCTTTCGTATGGTCACTAATACTCAAGGAGCCCGCAGGCGTGCGAGTAAGCGCTTAAGCCGTCGGCACACGGACCGTGCATCCGAACGTTGAGCGTTGAGCGTGCCGAGTTTCTGACGTCACAGCATGGATTAGCACGCTCGGGAGTCTTTCCGAACGTGCAGAGCAATATCTGGCATGTCAGATATTCTCAGCGTGCGTCTGAGCGTTGACCAATGACATGGCACAACGCCACCTACGTCACACGCACGCCGTCTCCCTTCAGTACAGAGTTGTGACGCGCCATATTGTCATTCGTTTCAAGCCTATACGTATATATGCCGTTCCGAGCACCATCAAATTGAGAATCACTGCAAAACTCATTGTTAACTGTGTGATTCGTTCCAATAAAATAATGAGAAACATCATATTCGCGGCAAAATAATTATTGTAACTTGCGTATAATGAGAGTAGGCTATTTGAAGGCAGCGACACACTGAAGATCCACCCAAAACGCATTGTTCTTGGTACAATGTGTTATAATTAAATTTCAGTTAGTAAAATATCTACGATTAAAGTTTTTGGCAAGAGTTAAGGTACTATCATTAAATACAGCAGATGTGATGTTGGTATAGCGTAATGAATAGCATCATTGTATACTAATCAGGTTTTTTTTGTTGGGGCGGTGGTTCGCGTCCTGACACGACAAATTTTTTTTTCCTAACATTCGCGTTTTTATTAGGTTCTGATACTTTATTATTAGTTTAATATAAGTATAGACTGTAATGTTTGATTTTATGTAAATACAAGTTCACCTTTTTTTGAGGGGTGACTTTGTTCGATTGGCTTAATCTAAAGGACAGCTTACGCTACTTGTATAAAGGTATTTTTTCTCCTTTTTCTTTTACGCTTCGTAATTGACATGTTGCAAAGATTCTGCTACTGGGTACGAACAGTGATCAAGTAAGACTGACCTTGGGGTTTTACTAAAATGTGGGAATGATGAAATAATGTTTATCTTATGCGGAAAGTATTCCAATTTTGTAACGCACTGCTTGTAATGGAACTTTTATAAGCCTGTGTCCTTATTGATTGGACATGGTACTTTCCTTTTCGTGGACGATGGAAGAAATGTGCATTTTAATAGAGCTAACGTGGGAGTTTTTGCGCCCGTTGAGTAAACAGTGTGATTAACGAACTAGAAACATCCCTCAACTGTCGCTTGAGTGCGTTGCGATCGCGTATACCACGTTGGGGTCCACGTACCGTATGCACAAGTCGCATCGTTCCTGAGCGTTGAGCAGCACGTTGAACTGGGCACGCTCAACGTTAACGTTCGGCAGCACGGTCCGTGTGCCGACGGCTTTAGTTTCATAAGCATGAGGTCTACTGGTCAAGTCTCCTGCCGGTTCTTTTTTTCATTCCATCGTGATTCTAACAACAAATTTATTAAGGCTGCGCAGATTATGAATTCTTAGTGACTTATTTATTACCTTAATAATCTTTATCCTGAAAAAGGACTAAAAGGATTCGTAAAGATACTGGAAATAAAAACAAGGCACAACAGAACTTTCCACCATATCAGTATAGTCAATTCATTCAAGTTATTGTATTTACATTTGTGACAAGCATAATATGTAGTCTATGGACCACCATACGAATTAGGATGACACTGATCGTAGAAACATGGAAAACGGTAATTATTGCGTCATACAGCAAATGTAAGTAATTAACGCCAAATTTTTGCATGTTATTGATTTTCTTCAATGTGTCTATTGCAAAACAACCTGATTTACATTCATAAACAGTTATCGGTCATCGCACTGTTTTGCGGCGTACCATGCGTAGGGAAACATATTACTGGCACAGACAACTAACGGTGAACGATTGATTGAGTTCTCATACAATCTTCTCTAGATGCTATCTACGATCTCGTATTTTATTCAATGATTTATGCGCTATTTTTTAGTCGTTTGCCTGTAAAAATAAACGTCGCAAGGCTCCAACAGTAGAATACATTTTGGAAGATTGCTTTAATACTGCCCGATGGGAGACACTACCTGTCTTGAAAAGTTTCGTCGTTTAAAACCGGGTTCGTTTGCCCTCAATATAAATCGAAGAACAAAATAAATTGTTCTTCTCTCACGTATGACTTCAAGATGCCGGTTAGAAACTTCTTTTATAATGCTGCTATGAGTCTGTCGGACTTCGAAGATAATGTGGTACAGTTTCTGTATTTGCGTTCGTGCTGTAAAGAAGAACAGTACCAGCAGCGAGATTCGATCTAGAGACCTCGCGCTTACGAAACTAGGCGCATATTCGCTGGGCTGCGAACTTCTGGAGAGGCTTGGGTTGGGTTGGGTTGTTTGGGGGAAAAGACCAAACAGCGAGGTCAACGGTCTCATCGGATTAGGGAAGGGTGGGGAAGGAAGTCGGCCATGCCCTTTCAAAGGAACCATCCCGGCATTTGCCTTGAACGATTTAAGGAAATCACGGAAAACCTAAATGAGGATGGCCCGACGTGGGATTGAACCTTCGTCCTCTCAAATACGAGTCCAGTGTGCTAATCACTACACCACCTAGCTCGGTGGTACTTCTGGAGAATTAGCGTTCTTATAAAATATGTAAGCACTCCTAAAACTCGATTTTCTCGATAACTGTTTAGAGCTGCGTCTTCCTGTTTACATATGTTGAAATCTCAAAAAAAAAAAAAAAAAAAAAAAGGTTCAAATGGCTCTGAGCACTTCGGTCCCCTAGAACTTAGAACTACTTAAACCTAACTAACCTAAGGACAGCACACACCCATGCCCGAGGCAGGATTCGAACCTGCGACCGTAGCGGTCACGCAGTTCCAGACTGAAGCGCCTAGAACGGTACGGCCACACCGGCAGGGTGTTGAAATCTCAGTCGTGCCCTACATACCCTGTCAATATGAATCAAATCTGTTATGGGAAATTCGTACGAGCCCCTTTTTAGCTAAACGATTCTGCACTGTTGAGCGAATAATGTGTCTATCCTTTCGGGCACTAGTTGTGCAGGCCCGCTGAAATCTGTGTGGCTTTCAAAACGGCCATCCTGAAACTATCGATCCCATATTCGAATGACAGTCTAGGATCCCGACCAACGAGAGCAGCGATATCGCGTAACGATAAAACGCAGTCTCCATAGGCTGCTATCGTGGCTCTTATCAAGTTCTACACGCGCTGGTAGAGGTTTCTTCGTCTTACACGAAGTATAACACGATCTTCTGACAAATGAAAAACACTCAATCACGATTTCTTAATGAGAAAGTCGCCGAGTAATCTTTCGTTATATACGGAATGTAGTTGGCGTTAATCCTATGTACTTCGTGCGGTTGCGCTAATCATTCGTACAGCCAATCACGTAGCAAATGCCTTCATGGGGTTGAGCTTTCAATGGGCAGAATTGTAACATAAAACTTCCTGTGTCAGACCAACTTCCTTTTCTTTTATCGTGCAGTGCTCTACCAACAGAAACATCCGATGCAGTGCAGCCTAGGTCCTACCCGCTGAAACTGTGCTTCTTCTCGCGTCTCTGCACTGGCGATGTGTCCAGATGTTCAGATGGCTTAGCTTGTAGAGCGAGGGTCAAAGGTCCAGGTTCGAGTCCGTGTCCGACTCACAATTATGTCATTAGGGATCACTACAGGGTACATTCTATTGTACAGAGTGGTTTCATTACCAGTTTCGACTTACTTCCAAGTCTTCATCAGATCATATACACTGAAAAGAAGTACACCTACCTAACATCGTGTAGGGTCCCCGTGTGCACGCAGAAATGCCGCAACACAACGTGGCATGGACTCATGTCTGAAGTAGTGCTGGAGAGAGTTGACACCATTAGTCCTGAGAGTACGAGAGAGTGGAGGTCCCTTCTGAACAGCACGTTGCAAGGCATCCCAGATATGCTCAATAATGTTCATATCTGGGGAGCTTGGTGGCCAGCGGAAGTGTTTAAACACAGAAGAGTGTTCCTTGAGCCACTCTGCAGCCATTCTGGACGTGTTGCGTGTCGTATTGTCCTGCTGGAATTGCCCAAGTGTTTCAGAATGCACAATGGACATGAACGTATTAGGGTGATCAGACAATATACTTACGTACGTTTCACCGGTCAGAGTCGTATCTAGACGTATCAGGATTCCCATGTCACTCCAACTGCACACACCCCACACCATTATAGAGCCTCCACCAGCTTGAACAGTCCCATGCCGACATTCAGGGTCGATGGATTCATGAGCTTGTCTTCATACCCGTACACGTCCATCCGCTCGACACAATTTGAAACTAGGGTCCCCCGACCAGGGCACATGTTTCCAGTCATCAACAGTCCAATGTCGGTGTTGGCGGGCCCAGGCGAGGCGTAAAGCTTTATGTCGTGCAGTCACCAAGGGTACGCGAGTGGGCCTTCGGCTCCGAAAGCCCATATTGATGATGTTTTGTTGAATGGTTCGTACGCTGACACTTGTTGATGGCCCAGCATCGAAATATGCAGCAATTTTCGGAAGGGTTGCAGTTCTGTCACGTTGAATGATTCTCTTCAGTCGTCGTTGGTCCCGTTCTTACAGGATCTTTTTCCGGTCGCAGCGATGTCGAAGATTTGATGTTTTACCAGATTTCTGACATTAGAGGTACACTCGTGAAATGGTCGTACGGGAAAATCCCCACTTCGTCGCTGCCTCGGAGATACTGTGTCCCATCGCTCGTGCGCTGGCTATAACACCACGTTGTAATTCACTTAAATCGTGATAACCAGCCATTGTAGAAGCAGTAACCGATCTAACAACTGCGCCAGACGCTTATTGTCTTATATAGGCTTTGGCGTCCGCAGCGCCGTATTCTGCCTGTTAACATGTTCTGTATTTGAAGACGCATGGCTAGACCAGTTTCTTTGGCGCTTCAGCGTAAATACGTTACATAGAAACTCGTCAAACGAAGAGGTAAGAAGAGGCGCTGACCATGTCTGATTGTTGAAAATGAAGGCTATAGCTGACCACGTAGTGAATGATATAAAGTTGATAGCACTTAAAACGAAGATTTGAGATTAAAAATATTCTCAATGTAAATCTTGTCAAAGCGGAAAACCAATTATAAATGACTTAACAGCTGATGTAGATAAGTTAGATGTGCACTAGAAGCAGAGTCGACGACGGCCATCTGCAGTCGTGATCCAGGTACAGAATATTCGATCTGTTATGGCTTTGTTTTCGGGGGAACATAATATATTATGTAGTCTTATATCTTCTGCGTCTGGATTTACTTAAATCGTGGACATTAGAAACAATTGGTTGGGTTGTTTTATGTGTGTCTGGGCGTGCCCATATTGTTTATGTGTAATGTGTATATAACATGGCCCGTAGTTTGGCTGTGGAAACAGAACACTCGCCACTGTGCAGTGCGCTTGCGGCCAGCACAGGAGCAACAGGAGCCTGGGCGGAGCTGCGAACCCCGCTACCCCCGCGGCTCACATGTCCGCCGGCACTAATAGGGCGTAACGAAGCTCCCGCCTCCGCTGGCTCAGTTTTTCTGGCCGCCTACAGCACGCCGTCAGCGCTCACCTTCCGGTACAAAAATGACATCATTTAGTCAGGGGCCACATAGCTTTCCGGGAGACGGGGACACTGTAAGGCAGTGGACCTCCAAAAATTCACACACACACAATCACACTCACACTGAGGTGGCAAAAGTCATGGGATAGCGATCTGCACATATACAGGGTGAAAAGTATTTAAACCGACAAACTCTGGGAGGTTGTAGGGGGTATCAAAACAAATGTTTTTCCCTAATGCCATTTTTTCCTATGAGGATTGTTTAAACCGGTGGAGGTCGTATTACGCTCTTCAGTTCTAGGCAACTGCTGTCCACCAGTTTAGTAGTGCATTGTCTCTGTTTACTAATGGAGCGATACACCTGGAGTGAGTACACTGATATGGTTGGTGTGTACTACGTAGCGCACCACAACGGACGAGCTGCACAGCGGGTTTATCAACAACAATATCCTAATCGGCGTATCCCGCATCATACGACCTTTGCTGCTGTGTACCAACGTCTGCGTGAGACCGGCTCAATTAGCACATTGCGTGGACAGGGATGCCTTCTCACGGTAAGAACGCTGCAATTTGAGGAAGCTGTCTTGCAACATGTGGAGCGGATCCTTCAGTCAGCACTCGTGCAATTGCACATAACATGGGGACGAATCAGACGAATGTAAGAACAGTCCTTCGAGAGCAGTTTCTACGTCCATTTCACGTACAGCGTGTCCACAACCTAGAACCAGTTGATTATCCACCCAGAGCACAATTTTCGCAGTAATACCTGGAACAGTGTGAAATGCATCCTACATTTCCATCCTCTGTGTTGTTTACTGATGAAGCAACGTTCGGGCTCGATGGAGTCTTCAACATACACAATTCGCATGTTTGGAGTGATGCCACAGTTACTAGCGCTCATCAAGTGCGGTTCTTCGTTAATGTGTGGGTCGGTGTTGTTGGGGACTGTTTAATTTGGTCGTATCTGCTGCGTAGGCCATTAAATGGCAGGCACTATTACAATTTTCTCGCCAGAGCATTGACAGAATTGCTGGAAGACGTCCCGCTCCCTACAAGACAACGCATGTGGTTCCAACATGACGGGGTGCCGGCACATTTCAGTCGTCGTGTGCGTCGATTCCTGGACCGACAGTTCCCAGAAACGTGGATTGGCAGAGTTGGTCCTGTACCATGGCCTGCTCGATCCCCAGATATATCCCCTTTGGACTTTTTTGTGTGGGGAGAGATGCGCGACCTTGTTTGCGCAACTCCTGTTGTATCAGAAGAGGATCTGGTTGCCCGGATAATAGCACCAGCAGGAACAATTCAGGATACTCCTGTAGTTTTTGCCCGTGTCAGACAGAACATGATCCGACGGTGTAACCTTTGTTTACGTGTCAATGGAGGCATTTTTGAAAAACTACTGTAATTGAAATTGGGTTGTGTTAATCTGTTGTCTCTTGGTCATAAAAATGGAAAAGTGTTTGTTGGTTTAATTAATTTGCCGCCAGAGAGATCATCCTCTACCGGTTTAAATACTCTTCATAGGAAAAAATGACATTAGGGAAAAATATTTATTTTGATGTCCCCTACAACCTCCCAGAGTTTGTCAGTTTAAATACTTTTCACCCTGTAGAGATGGAAGTACCATCGCTTACACAAGGTATAAAAGGGAAGTGCATTGGCGGGGCTGTCATTTTTACTCAGGTGATTCATGTGAAAACGTTTCCGACGTGATTATGGTCGCACAACGGCAATTAACAGACTGTGAACGCGGAATGGTAGTTGGAGCTGGACGCATGGGACCTTGTGTTCCGGAAATCGATAGGGAATTAAATATTCCGAGATGCACAGCGTCAAGAATGTGCGAACAGTGGCAAATTTCAGGCATTACCTCTCACCACGGACAACGCAGTGGCCGACGGCATCACTTAAGGACCGAGAGCAGCGGCGTTTTCGTTGATTCGTCAGTGCTAACAGACAAGCAACACTGCGTGAAATAACCGCAGAAATCAGTGTGAGACTTACGACGAACTTATCCTTAGGACAGTGCGGTGAAATCTGGTGTTAATGGGCTATGGCAGCAGACTACCTACGCGAGTGCCTTTGCTAACAACACGACATCGCCTGCAGTGCCTCTTCTTGGCTCGGCACCGTATCAGTTGAACCCTAGACGACTGGAAGACCGTGGCCTGGTCAGATGAGTCCCGATTTCAGTTGATAAGAGCTGATGTTAGGGTTCGAGGGTTTCGCAGACCCCACGAAGCCATGGTTCTAAGTTGCCAGAAAGGTATTGTGCAAGCTGGCGATGGCTCCTTAGTGGTGTGAGCTATGTTTACACGGAATGGACTGGGTCCTCTGGTCCAACTGAATCGATCATTTACTGCAGATGGTTATGTTCGGCTTCTTGGAGACCATTTGCAGCCATTCATGGACTTCATGTTCCCAAACAATGATGAAATTTTTATGGATGACAATGCGCCATGTCAAGGGGCCACATTTGTTCACGATTGGTTTGAAGAACGTTCTGAAAAATTCGAGTGAATGAATTGGTCACCCATCGAAAATGTGTGAGATGTAATCGACAGGTCTGTTTGTGCACAAAATCCTGCACTGGCAACACTTTCACAGTATGGGCACAAGGGCTGCGTCAGTGCATTTTGTTAGTGTGGTTGCCTACATCAGGGGCAAGTATGCACTCAGCGGTAAACCTATTGTTCTCCCGCCAATTACCGAGCGAGGTGGCGCAGTGGTTAGCACACTGGACTCGCATTCGGGAGGACGACGGTTCAATCCCGTCTCCGGCCATCCTGATTTAGGTTTTCCGTGATTTCCCTAAATCGCTTCAGGCAAATGCCGGGATGGTTCCTTTGAAAGGGCACGGCCGATTTCCTTCCCCATCCTTCCCTCACCCGAGCTTGCGCTCCGTCTCTAATGACCTCGTTGTCGACGGGACGTTAAACACTAATCTCCTCCTCCTCCTCCTCCTCCTCCTCCCGCCAATTCCTAGGAAGAGGTGGCAGTCGGATGACTTAGGTTAGTGGAGGTAGCCCATGTGCCCTTTATCCTGCCATTTTCTTAGGTTAGTGGAGGTAGCTGTAGTATGTTGCATTGTCCAGATGGAATTTGAACTTCCTGCCATTTTCGGGGGCGGGTGGGGAGGGGATTTACCAGAGGGGGAGAGGTTAATTAATTGATCAATTTAATTAAGTAGTCAATCAAATTGATAAGAGTGAGAGGGGCCTATTCCAATAGCTCGGACTGAAAGTGTACCTGTAGCAGCGATGGGGGGGGGGGGGGGGAGGAGGGGGAAGAATATGTTAAATGCCTGTCAATCAAAAGGAAGGATCCTTTTAGTAGAACAATAGGTTAAGTACCTGCCAATGAAAGTAGAACAATAGGTTTGCCCCTGAGTGCAAACCTGCCCCTGATGTAGGAAGCCCGCACTAACAAAATACCATGACGCCGCCCTTGTCCCCCTGCTAGAGGCAGCATGTCTCAGTATTTCTGCAAGGGACTCCCAACGATTTATTGAATCCATGCTAAGCCGAACTGTTGCGCTACACCAAGTGGAAGAAGGTGACACAATATTAGGCGATATCCCATGACTTTTGTAACTTCATTGTAAACCGATCTGTGCAGGCTCAGTATCTAGACACACTTATGAACAGATGGTAGTTGAAGCTTCCTCACGTGCTCATGCCGTATAGAGGTGACTATAACGTGTCTGGCTCAACCTTTGCCTTTATTACAGTCCGCAGTCTCAGAGTGGAGCTAACGGTAAGGTTGTGAAAGGTTTCTGCACTGCAGGAGCACATTTTGTACAGCAATGTGAAGTGTCTGCAGTTTGGTCCAATATTTGAGAATTTTCGCCACTTCGGCTGATTGTGTGTCAATGGCGATAACACTCTGCCACATTGTTGAGGAAATCCATCTGTCGCTACAGAGAGTACACACGGCGAAATATTTCCCTTCTCTAACTAGCCATCCCCGTTTGAAATAGATGTCTACTTTCGTGGGCAGTGAAAACATACTTTACTTCTGACTGTACGGTCGAGACTACTACCCTCACAGAAGTCAGTGATTCTCTATTTGTCATGTAATAAGCGACACATGGGCTGTCATTAGTTTCGGGGAACGAATGTGAAAGGAGGCGGATGTGTTACATAACTTTGATTTTATCGATTGCTATTTCTGAATCGGATGCTTAGTCTAAATTAAAGAGGAAAACTGTGTCACCGGTGTCGGATTGTGATAGCCGAATAAGTGCAGGAGTAGGCGAGAGAGAAGCAATCACCTATAGGCGGGAACTGCCAATTCTATTCTTGATATTGATGCTATTAGCTGACAACCATGTGAGTAGGGCTCCCTACTGCAAGTACTGGGCCGGCCGGAGTGGCCGTGCGGTTCTAGGCGCTACAGTCTGGAACCGGGTGACCACTACGGTCGCAGGTTCGAATCCTGCCTCGGGCATGGATGTGTGTGATGTCCTTAGGTTAGTTAGGTTTAATTAGTTCTAAGTTCTAGGCGACTGATGACCTCAGAAGTTAAGTCGCATAGTGCTCAGAGCCATTTTAACCATTTTTTGCAAGTACTAGCCGGTAACAACATAAAGCAGGTCTAATGGCTAACAGTCACGTGATCTCTACCCAAAGTAGAAACTGGGTGACAACGTAATAAGTAAGCCTTTCTATTGAAGCTGCTAGCTAACAACCCCATGATTAGGCCCACCTCCAGGGTGCTTCAAAACTCAGTATTTATTGATTAAACATACTACAAACGTGGGATTAATTGCAAAATACTCACAAAAATCTTTAAAGTTTTAGCCATGCTGTTACAAAAGCTCTATGTGCCCACCAGCAGCAACACGTACAACATCTAGACGATAGCTGAATTCGTTATAAGCTTTACACAACGTATCTGCTTTTACAGAAGTTATGGCAGCTGTTATTCTGTTCTTCACGTCTTCTATGCCAGGAGATGGATACATTTTTCCTTCACAGATCCCCACAAGAAAAAAATAGCACGGGGTCATGTCTGACGATCTTGGAGGCCAAGAACAGAGGGCTGTGTCTCGGGTTCCGTGCGCCCTATCCAGCACTGAAGCAGTGTCATTGCGAAACTGACGTGCGTTGTAATGCAAGTGTGGTGGAGCTCCATCCTGTTTGAAAGTGAGGTCATCGGAGTCCTCCTGAAGTTGTGGAAAAAACCATTCCGCAGTATTTGAAGATATCTCAACGCTAGATAGGGTGTATGGGACCCCGAAACACTGCCCTGAATTCTTGGCCTCCAAGATTGCCAGACATGATCCCATACTATTTTTTCTTGTGGGAATGTGTGAAAGAAAGTGTATTCAGCTCCCCCTTTACCTCCTGGCGTACAAGAAGTGAAGAACAGAATAACAGCTACTATAACTTCCGTAAAAGCGGATACATTGTGTAAAGTTTATGACGAATTTAGCTATCGTGTAGATGTTGTTCGTGCTGCTGCTAGTGGGCACATAGAACATTTGTAATAGCGTAGATAAAACTTTAAGAGTTTGTGGGTATTTTGCAATTGATCTCGTGTTTGCAGTACGTTTTTGTCGATAATTAAGGAGTTTTGAAATCAGGTTATTCTTTTTAAAACACCCTATGCTGTAGGCATTGGCTGACAGCTACATACCTACTGTAGCTACTGTCAAACAACAGTATGACTGTATTCCTACCTACGTACCTGTTGCCTAACAACGACGTGATTAGATCTACTTAACGTAGAAACTGGCTCACAACTTCGTTGGGGGCATACCATGGTTAGCAGACATATGTATTGTAAGTACTGGATGACAGCCACCTAAGAAGTCCCACCTGCTGCGGCTACTAGCTGAGAAACACCTCAGTAGCCGTAAGTACTGCAACTACTGGCTGACACCCACACGAGTTAGTTCTATCTTCTGTAGATACTGGCTGGTGCTAGTCTCGTGCTCAAAAATCTCCTGAACTAGCGTTATGACCTAGTGTTCGAGGCACTGCACACTGTAACGCCCATTCCTGTTAAGGAATATTGACCGTAGGCTAATCGGACACGCAACGTTGTATTAATAAATGATTTCAAGCACATTTTTGAAATAAAATACTTCAATCAAGTCATATAATACAAACAAGATTGAAGAAGATGTGGTTAATGCTTTACAATAATAACATTCACATACATACACACTTACACACACTAAGTTGTTATTAAGCAAGCAAAAAATTTACAGTGCAAATCTTGAAAGTAACATACTATCGAAAGTTTTTAGTATCTAGTACAATACTGAGAAATGACTGTGTCATCTTTCAAGGTGTAATGTTATGAATCTATTTCGTGAAGCAAAAATAAATCTTCGAGAATGAATAAAAGTTGTGAATTTAAATGACACTTTTCAATGCTACCCTTCCATATCAGTGCAGTAGTTAGCTCTAGCAATGTCTATTGCAACGTTTCACTACAGTTCTCTTCGTCTTGCATCGTCTTCGGCTAACTATGCACCACGTAAAAGAATTACTTAGAAGAACAGTTCTTTTGAATCAGGTTCTTCTTCTTTTCTTCCCAGTGCTTTTTGATTCTCTCGCTCTGTTGTTGTTTTTGTTTCTGGATGAAGACCCTTCCATGTTTCTTCTCTTTTTCTTGAAGACTCTTGAAGTCTTATATTTTGGTTCTCTGAATTTTTTTCTGTTTTGGATATGTTCTTCAGTTATATTCATCTCTCATAAATCTTTTCGTCTATCTTTGATCCATCGATTTTTTCTTTGTGTTATTTAAATACTGGAAGATTCTTTCAATTAATCTATTGTTCTCCATTCTTTTCACACGCCCAAAGAAACTCACCGACATTCTCCGAATTGTGTCTAACAGTTTAGGATTCCTTTTGATAGAGTTCTATGTTGCTTCTTACCATTTTCATCTGTGGTGGGTCCCGGAATTACTCTAAGGATTCCCTCTTTTTTCTCCATGTTTTTATTTCTTCTACTTTAAGCTGAAGATGCAGTCTGTTGCATAGAGCGCTTGCGTTTTATAGCTGTATCATAGTTTCTAATTTTTCACATTAGTGGAGACTGCTGTTTTATTGTACGTGTTCTTGGAGAGTTGACATCTCCATCTTCTTGGGTGTGGCATTGTTTGCTTCTTTGGTCAGTCCATTAGTTTGAATAATATCGTCGAAGTATTTAAATCTTTGAAGTTCATTAATTTTTCTGAAATCTGTTTCAACGATTCGGGGATACTTACGATGTTTGTTGTACTTTGAAAGCTGCTTTCTCTTAGGTTCTTCCGAGGAGGTTTATCTAGGAGATAGAGCATTGTTATTTATTTGCCAAAGATAGAAAGATCATTCGCAAAGGTCACGCAGTAGATCTTTATACCATTTTCTTTCGTTCCTAGTTTTATTTGTTGATTTATTTCAGGCTTTTATTAGGCACTTTCCCATTCTCCGATTTTTTTTTCTAAAACGCAGTTAAAGGGCACGGTGGAGAGTCCATCCCCTTGTCGGGCTCCTCTTCTGATATCAAATGTTTCATAAATTTCGCCTTAGAATTTAAATTTTGGTTTAGTGTACGTGGGAAATTATTTGATCAGACAGAATTTTTTATTATGTACTCCAAATTCTTCTAGACTAGGGAACAGCAATGGTGGATTTTTAAAATCCATAAAAGTGGACAGCTGTGCCTCGTCATTGTGTGGTACCTTATTACTGAACTAGGGTGAAGATTTACTCCCAGCATGATCTGTTATTGCGGAAACCTTCTTGATATTCCCCTATATGTTTGTCGACTTACTTTTACAGCCTTGTTAGTATTTCACCAGAAAGAATTTCGTAGGTTATTGGGAAGTGAGAGATTGGGAAGAGTGAGACTTGTCTGTAATTGTTGGCATGTTTTATCTCCTTTTTGTGCGGGAGATGAATTAGTGTATATTTCCATTCTTCCGAACCCAAATGTTTGAACGTTTGTAACCTTCCTTTTCGGAATTAGATCTGCTATTTTCCACATTCTCGCTTATATGTCATCTTCTCCACAAGCTTTATGACTTTTTAGTTTTTAATAATTTCTTGTATTTTTTCGAAAGTAGGAGGTGAAGAATTTACATTTTTGATTTCAGATTGTAGAAAGTTCAGTCTTTCGCTTGGTTTCTTCGTAGTTAAGCAGTTTCTCAAAGTAGTCAGACAGCAGTTCACAGTTCCTTATGTTGCTCAGTGCCAGGGCTGCAATTTTTCTTTCTTACAGCATAAACCTTTCTCAAATGTTTTGTAAAAATCGGTTGTGTCGTTCTTGCGAAAGGATTCTTTAATAAATTCCAACTGCTTCACTTTGAATGTTCTTTTGGCATTTCTTAATATTTTGTCTGTTGACTTTCATTTTTCTATGAAGTTTTGATAATTTTCTTGGGTTCTATTACTGTACTATTTTTTCATGTCAACATACTTTTGGCTAGGGCTTCACCACAATCTGCGTTCCACCATATGTGTATCAGAGATCATCTTAGAAGGGCCACTTCCGCGGCAGCTTCCGTAATTTTACTGGAAATTAGCATCCACTCTACACCGTCAATTTCTCCCAGTCGTTAGCTGAAAATATGGACGCCTTTTTGAAATTTTGTTTTATCTTCTGCTCTTTTTTGTTTTACTGCAGTGTGTTTGCTTGAGGGATAATTCAGATTTTTATTTTCAATGTCACGATGTTAATTCCGCTTTCCACTTTGACATTCATAATTTCCTTCTGGTGTGGTTTAGATATTCCACATGGTCTATCTGAAATTCTCCAAGAGCTGGATTCGCTGATTTCCACTTCTTACATTTTTTGGGAAATTTTTGTGAAGCGGATTGACATTAATTTAATGTTGCAGGCCGAATTCTGTTTGCATTATGCCATATTGGTCTACAATATTTCTAAATAATTTTTCTTACCCTTTTTTAGAGTTTATGTTTTCCAACAATAATTTACGTTTCGCTTGGGGATTTTATTTAGGTACACTTTAGCTCTTCCCAGAATGTTGCTACTTTTAGTGTATTTTCTCTGTTGTCTGTCCATTGGTGCGTGACAATTGATTAGTGTGTAAAACTCGTTCGTACATTTAAAGATTCGCCGACAGGGAGCGAAACTTAGCAAGAGAATTTATTATTGCTCTTTGCTCAAAGAATGCAATCACGACACAATGAATGTTGTCTCCTGGCTTCCTTTGAAGATTGTGTAGTTTTTAGAGTCTACACATTGTTATCTGTAACGGTTGTTTCCAGACATATATATTCTATCTTGATCGGTAAACTAAATGTTAAAACTGCGGAATCTCCCAGAACAGTTTATTCTGAAAATTCAAAAAATATCGAGAGCTGCACTTCCACGTATGTGTGCTGCTGAACATGCGCATTGTCGAAGTAGGTGTCGTACTTTCAGTGGCAGACTGCAATTTCTCCCTGTTTGCAGTGTCTCCAGTATAATTTTGTGACTAATAGGCCATCATAGCGTTAAGTGGCTTGCACCGTCCTCTAAGCATATGCCACTTTAACCGCATCGAGGCACACACCTTCTGGCGGGCACCACCGTTGCACGCGCAACCGCTCGCAGAGACTGATGCAGCTGGCTGACTGCTCGTCACCTTGCTCAACAAGTAATGTATTTACTTTTGAATACATTATGGCAGAGAACAGTGATCAATGTGTTACAAAGATTTACTATCAAAAACAGTCTTGATCACAATTTATTTGTTACGGTGACCGGTTTCGACCACTACTGTGGTCATCTTCAGGCCTACAAGTCGTATACAAAGCTTTAACTAGAAGGAAGGAGGCAATTGGGGAATCAAATATACATAAAAAAACAGGCGTTTACAAAAACTATGTAATGACTGTGAGAAGCAGTATATTGTCCAAACTGGCCGTAACTTTCTAACACGTTTTAAGGAACATACTACTGGTACTGCACGTACCAAATCAATATTTGGTCAACATCTTGATTGATTCAATCATTCTGAGGGTTGCATTTCTAACAATTTGAAAATATTACATACTGTGCCAAAAGGACAACTGCTAAATCCTTTGGAAGAAATTGAAATCTATTCACTTCACAAAAATAATTCGTTATCTGATTTAAACGAACAACTTCAGTTCAAAGACAAACATTTCTTTCAGCTTTTCGATGATCTGCTTTAGAATGTTCACTCTTCTGTCCTTCGTTTTTAAATGGTTCAAATGGCTCTGAGCACTATGGGACTTAACTTCTGAGGTCATCAGACGCCTAGAACTTAGAACTAATTAAACCTAACTAACCTAAGGACATCACACACATCCATGCCCGAGGCAGGATTCGAACCTGCGACCGCAGCGGTCGCTCGGCTCCAGGCTGTAGCGCTTAGAACCGCACGGCCACTCCGGCCGGCTTCGTTTTTAAAATTATTAAGACCTTAAGGAAATATTTTATCTCTACTTTGTAATTTTATTTTACCAAACATTATTTTATGACTGATTATCTGGTTTTAGAATGTTTGCTCATATGCTTTTAGACTGCATATTGCTAATTCACATCCCTTTATTTTTGACACTACGGCTCATAGTATTATAATTTTAAATTCCTTCCATTTTCATTAATTTTATTTGTTTATAAGACTGGCATGCAACATATGACATAGCAATGCCTTTTTAAAAATTGTCACATGTCATAAAAAAAATGAAATCTCCATACGAACTTCATAGACAATATTTTATAAATATGCACAACTACTGTGCCCTCTCGATTTTTTTCATTTTTCTCTTAGTATTGATCTGTAAGAATTATTATGTAATCTGTGTAAATGAAAGTCTCTTATTACACCAGTAAATCGTATCTGTGCAGCATGTACTATACATGTCAGCTAAAGATTATTGCAGCCTACTCACTGAAAATCGTTTCAATAAAGACATGTTGCTCACAAGGGAACCTCCCCATCGCACCCCCCTCAGATTTAGTTATAGGTTGGCACAGTGGATAGGCCTTGAAAAACTGAACACAGATTAATCGAGAAAACAGGAAGAAGTTGTGTGGAACTATGAAAAAATAAGCAAAATGTACAAACTGAGTAGTCCATGCGAACATATGCAACATAAGGAACGTATGAACTCAGGAGCGCCGTGGTCCCGTAGTTAGCGTGAGCAGTTGTGGAACGAGAGGTCCTTGGTTCAAGTCTCCCCTCAACTGAATAATTTTTTTTTTATTTTCTCAAAGTTATGATCTGCCCATTCGTTCATTGACGTCTCTCTTCACTGTAATAAGTTTAGTGTCTGTGTTTTGCGACCGCACCGCAAAACCGCGCTATTAGTAGACGAAAGGACGTGCCTCTCCTATGGGAACCGAAAACATTTGATCGCAAGGTAATAGGTCAACAGATTCCTCCACAGGAAATCACGTCTGATATATTCTATACGACACTGGTGAGGGCAAGTGCGTCACATGACGGAATATGTTGTCGACCCAGCTAACTTGTACACTTGGCGAATGGGTAAAAAGATTCTTCTACATTGCCCGATTTAAGCTTTCTTGTGGATGTGAGAATTACTCCCAAAAAAGTGATGAAAATATAAGAGTTTGTCACATAAACTGCAACAAATGAATCCAACAGTTTCACAGTCGCACACTTTTCCTTGTGCTCTGTCAAAACATATGTTTTTAACGTTTTCAAATTTTTCCGTGTGTAGACCGTCAAATCCTGCATATGTACAAGCAAATCTGAATATGTCCTGGAATTTGGGAAAGCGAAGTTGATTATGTATGAGTGCCTGAGCTTTGATAATTGTCTGAAAATAAAATTTTAGGATCGAAGGAAGACTTGAACCAAGGATTTCTCGTACCACAGCTGCTCACGCTAACCACGGGACCACGGCACTCTAGAGCTCACAATAACCTTGATGTGGCCTATGTTGCCCATGGACTCCTCAGTTTGTATATTTTGCTTATTTTTTCATAGTTCCACACAACTTCTTCCTGTTTTCTCGATTGATCTGTGTTCAGTTTTTCAAGGCCTATCCACTGTGCCAACTTATAACTAAATCGGAGAGGGGTGCGTGGGGAGGTTCCCTTGTCAGTAGTACATCGTCTGACGTGACAGTCTTTGCCATTCTACTTTCGCAACAACTTCGTTAGAAAGAAGCCTGCTGCCACATCTTTGCACTGGCGTTTTTCCTCACCATGGCAACCACTAGTTTGCCTATCGACTTTACAACAACTTCAGTGGAAAGAAGCCTACTGCCTCATCTTTGAAACGGCGTCCAACTTCACCATGGCAACCAGTGGTTCCAAATGGTTCACTAACAGGCCTTGAGAGGCCAACCCATGTACTGTCAGAACGAAGTTCATTTATCCTACATGTTTAAATATTTTTAACGCTTCTTAATTGACAATAGCTGTTAAATAATCTAAGTTTAATGTGTGTTTATTTTTCTTTCTTGACAATGTTCTTTTAACTAAGAAATTTTACATTGTTATTCGACCTATAACCCATTGGTGAATAATGACATCATTCCGTCAGAAGTGGGCGGGACCTCCATTATACATAGTAAGATGTGCACTGGTTCCTCCAGTAGTGATTTTCCAGCAGAAGGAGGTTCTTACTCATTGCTAATTCATCGCTTTATAGCTTTATAACTTTATGTATTTTCTTTAATGTATGTAGCCCTCTAATTAAAGCTTTGTATACGAGTTGTAGGTCTGAAGATGACCACAGTAGTGGTCGAAACCGGTCACCGTAATAAATAAATTGTGATCAAGACGGTTTTTGATAGTAAAAAAAAGTAATGTATTTGATCCACGTAGTGAAGCTCTCTCTCAAATATTAAGAAAACGTTTACAAATGAATATTGTCTTTCACGCTACACATCCAGCTATTTCCATTTAATTAAAATCTTATGAAGTACAAAATGTATCATTACAAAATAATTAAAAATATAAAAATTAAAGTTTTCTGTTGACAATAGAAAAAAGTGAAACATTTCCGCGCACAACCAACAGGTGGCATCGGTTGTTACTTTTATAACTTATTGGCGCAATGTCGAAGTGTTTGAGAAAGAAGAGAGAGCAAAACTGTGTGTCAGTGCTTCGAATTTACTGTGTCATTACAACTCGCACTCGAGAAGAGCGTGGTTCGAATCACTGTCCAGCTGTCTTAGCTTAGGTATATTAGGGTTTCCATAAGTAAGTCCAGGTGAATTTCGGAGTGTTTTCTTCAGCAAGCCCGTAGGCGATTCCTTCTTCCGTCCTTATATAACTGCTCCACTCTTCCGTCTTTCGTGGCCTCGACGCTGTTTTATTCCTACTATCTTATGCCGTATTTAGCGCGTCCATGGTTTGGACTTAGTGGTATCACGCTTCGAGAGAAACCGTCTGACGAACACTTTTCAAAATGTATTGGTTAATTGTGTAGGCCGCTGAGGCGATAAAGCTTCTCGACAAAGATATATTCGCAATATAGATGTGGAGAAGTTGGTGTTGGATATCATTACTGTGAACTTTTCCCATGAGGTTACGCCAACTAGTTAGTGTGAAAAACTCCAGTAGAAACTGAAGAGGAACTGCCTATCTGACTCACTGTGTACCAGACAACATCAGTGTTTGGAACAGTGTGGCAAAATTTTATGTACCATTGCCGATGCATCCATTGAGACTGGCGCTCGTCTTTTTAAGTGCCTTTTTTAGCTGCAGTTGTTGGTATAACGAGTTATTTTTTATGTCTATAAAAACCTATATGTTCATTTTCGACCCGCAGTCATTTATCTCAGACATTCGAGTTGTGATAATCTATCAATAAGTAATATTGACGCTACAGGATACCTGTATAGCGTTGCATTCTCTTAAACTACTCGTTAAAAAATTAGTACTAATAATTCAGAAATGTTATCCACGGAAAAATGTGGCATAAAGTACCTTTGGTCTTTTTATCAGGAATTACCAGATTAATTCAGTGATAATTAAATGTAAATACAAACGGACTTGCAAAGGAGCTGCTGCTTCTTCTTTTCTGTATTTTGCTTTTTAGTGCTTACTTTAGAAAGTGTATAGTGACGCTTTTAGTTTTCTCTTAGTATTCTTTTTTCGGTGTTTGTGTGTCCCTTGTTTGTGTCGTATGTCTTATGCATCGATTGCAATTTCTTTTTAGGTCTGCTCCCGTGCACTTAGTTTGTGGGGGTTGAAGGGACCAGACTACCAAGGCCATCGGTCCTCCCGTGCACTGTCAATTTATATTCACTCCCGAATGAGATTTTCACTCTGCAGCGGAGTGTGCGCTGAAATGAAACTTCCTGCCAGATTAAAACTGTGTGCCGGACCGAGACTTGAACTCGGGACTTTTGCTTTTCGCAGGCAAGTGCTCTACCAACTGAGCTACCCAAGCACGACTCACGCCCCGTCCTCACAGCTTTACTTCCGCCATTACCTCGTCTCCTACCTTCCAAAGTTTACAGAAGCTCTCCTGCGAACCTTGTAGAACTAGCACTCGTGGAAGAAAGGATATTGCGGATACATGGCTTAGCCACAGCCTGGGGGATGTTTCCAGAATGAGATTTTCACTCTGCAGCGGAGTGTGCGCTGATATGAAACTTCCTGGCAGATTAAAACTGTGTGCCGGACCGAGACTCGAATTCGGGACCTTTGCCTTTCGCGGGCAAGTGCTCTACCAACTGAGCTACCCAAGCACGACTCACACCCCGTCCTCACAGCTGTACTTCGACCAGTACCTCGTCTCCTACGCGAAAGGCAAAGGTCCCGAATTCGAGTCTCGGTCCGGCACACAGTTTTAATCTGCCAGGAAGTTTTATATTCACTTCCTTCAGAAGCAGGGACTCTCGTCGGTGTGTTTCGTACACCGCTCTCGGATGTGGTTCCCTCCACAATTTTGTGTAAAGCACAAGTGATCGTGTAAAATCACTGTGTGAACATTAGTACAGATTCGTGACCGGTAAGCATACTCACACGTTAAAGTCTGAAGTGGGAAGCTTTGGGACCAAAATGACGAGACTGGCCACTTCCACCGCGGACGCACTCCGTCACATACCGTCGGCGGCTCAGCACAGACGTGGTTGCGCAGTACGGCGTGGCCTCGTCAGAATTCAAAATACGACGTGACGCGCGCACAGCCGATGGTTCGGTAGGCGGAGCGCGTCCGCTACACTGCGCAGTCACCAGCCAGTATGCGAACGTCCGCCGCACAGGCGCTCCCAGGTCCATGCGCCGAAACTGCTGGGCGAGTCTCGTGTCAGGACTTACACATAACAGCATCAGAGGATGAGATTTACACACATATATTCACTGAGGAGTCGAAATTTATGAGCACTGTCCACCGCGAGATCGAATGACGCCTGCTGGCTTTGCGTGCACTTGCTGCATTATGTAAGTATATGGCGTCTCCCATTTAGCTTGATCATCCCAACTAGTTTTTGTCCGGAAGCAAAATTAAAAATTTATCAGGCAAATGTTGTTTATTTACCACGGGCACATTAACCAAATCATTGCCTTTCTTGCAACTCTGTTCGTTACTATTATATGAACAGCTGTACGTCTTTTTTTAAAAAGCACCATGTATTTTTTATTAGATAATACAGTACCTCTCCTCAAGACTTGTTCTAAAACGTCGCATAGTGTACAATACACGTAAAAATGGCTTTGTCTCTCCCGTACTAATAGAAGTGCGGAAACGCAGCGGTAACATAACTCGTCCAGTTGCAGGAGCTGAAAGCAAACAAATGGGAACACAAGGAGTATTCGCACCGGTCATTCATTCAACCGAACTCGTCCAATTGTAGGAGATGACAGTAAACAAATGGGAACATAAGTATTCGCACCGGTCATTCATTCAACCATCTTCAGTTCAAGGTTTATTTGACTACAGTGCACACCGACGAAGAAAATGTTGGTCATCTATTCAACTGTTTGTACTATGTGGTAATTACATCTAATCTACCTTCATATCTGACTATAGAATTTTCACCAACAGAAGAAAGTCATCAAAATGGCTCCATGGCATTGTTCATTTCTTCAATAAAGAATCATAAAATCTGCTCCTCACACAGGTTACAGCTACAGAGAATTTGGTTCCTTTTTCTGTGTTACCATCTGATGTGAATCCCTGCTTAAACGAGAAGGTTCGTCACGACCTGTGCTGCGCAAATTATAACTGTTCGTCTCTTTTTAGGAACAAAACTAGATTTTGCTACTAGGCTGAGACGGAGAAACAGTGATTAAACAAGATATTAATTTTTTACAGCTGGAGTCCATTTCCACAAGGTTCTTCTGGGCTGTAGACGCGTCGTGTTGTAAAATGATGCCGGCCGGAGTGTCCGAGCGGTTCTAGGCGCTACAGTCTGGAACCGCGCGACCGCTATGGTCGCAGGTTCGAATCCTGCCTCGGGCATGGATGTGTGTGATGTCCTTAGGTTAGTTAGGTTTAAGTAGTTATAAGTTCTAGGGGACTGATGACCTCAAAAGTAAAGTCCCATAGTGCTCAGAGCCATTTGAACCATTTTTGTAAAATGATGAACCAACGTTTTGCAACTATTGCAAGTAGTCCTCGTCGGGGCATGTAATACCACTAAACTCCGTCCGAAGAGGACTCGGAAGGCCCAACCGTACTGACCGACCGCCGTGTCATCCTCAGTCTATTAGCGACACTGGTTGCGGATATGGAGGGGCGTGGGGTCACCACACCGCTCTCCCTGTCGTTGTCAGTTTTCGTGACCGGAGCCGCTACTTCTCAATCAAATAGTTCCTCAGTTTACCTCACAAGGGGTCAGTGTACCCCACTTGCCAACAGCGCCTGGCAGACAGGACGGTCACCCATTCAAATGCTAGCCAAGCCCAACAGCGCTTAACTTCGGTGATCTGACGGGAATCGGTGTTACCACTGCGGCAAGTCTGTCGGTATGTAATACCACTGGGAAATGCGAATTTACCTCCAGTATTGTGTTTTCATTTCTGCCCCTATAATAACTTATTTAAAAATTCATCATACAGGGTGATTCAAAAAGAATACCACAACTTTAGGAATTTAAAACTCTGCAACGACAAAAGGCAGAGCTAAGCACTATCTGTCGGCGAATTAAGGGAGCTATAAAGTTTCATTTAGTTGTACATTTGTTCGCTTGAGGCGCTGTTGACTAGGCGTCAGCGTCAGTTGATGCTAAGATGGCGACCGCTCAACAGAAAGCTTTTTTGTGTTATTGAGTACGGCAATGTCTGTATATTGGGCACTGAGAATCCGCGGGAAACAACTCAGTATGAACGTGACTCGCCTAAGGTGAACGTTTTCTGTGCCATTTCAGCCAATAAAGTTTTTGGTCCCTTTTTCTTCGAAGGTGCTACTGTAACTGGACTACAGTATCTGGAGATGTTAGAGAATTGGCTGTTCCCTCAGCTCGAACAAGAAGCACAACAATTCATATTTCAGCAGGATGGAGCGCCACCACATTGGCACTTATCTGTCCGTAACTACCTGAACGTCAACTACCCGAGGCGATGGATCGGCCGCCAGGCAGCCCGTGACAGAGCACTTCATCACTGGCCTCCAAGAAGCCCTGATCTTACCCCCTGCGATTTTTTCTTGTGGGGGTATGTTAAGGATATGGTGTTTCGGCCACCTCTCCCAGCCACCATTGATGATTTGAAACGAGAAATAACAGCAGTTATCCAAACTGTTACACCTGATATGCTACAGAGAGTGTGGAACGAGTTGGAGTATCGGGTTGATATTGCTCGTGTGTCTGGAGGGGGCCATATTGAACATCTCTGAACTTGTTTTTGAATGAAAAAAATCCTTTTTAAATACTCTTTGTAATGATGTATAACAGAAGGTTATATTATGTTTCTTTCATTAAATACGCATTTTTAAAGTTGTGGTATTCTTTTTGAATCACCCTGTATTATTGGATGCCTTGACTGAGTGGAACGGAGCTTATATTCTTTATTGATATAATTTAAGGCTGAGTTTTATTGGACCACATTGGCGAATGAGAAGAGAGCTTCTTCTGTGACTCGGTGCATCTCCCCTGGTATCCAGTGGCAATTAAAGCGACCAGTTCATTGTTTGCCTTCCTCTGTACTCCTGTCATTCAGTCACATGACAAAATCTATTTACGCTCCTTTTAAGCAATTATGTGGACAGGAATATAGACAGTGTACTACAGTTCCTCTGTTCCAATAGTATTACATACTCTGAATGCCACTTGCATTGTGTGCTGGCCGGAGTGGCCCAGTGGTTCTAGGCGCTACAGTCTGGAACCGCGCGACTGCTACGGTCGCAGGTTCGAATCCTGCCTCGGACATAGCTGTGTGTGATGTCCTTAGGTTAGTTAGGCTAAAGTAGTTCTAACAAGGGAACCTCCCCATCGCACCCCCCTCAGATTTAGTTATAAGTTGGCACAGTGGATAGGCCTTGAAAGACTGAACACAGATCAGTCGAGAAAACAGGAAGAAATTGCGTGGAACTATGAAAAAAAAGCAAAATATACAAACTAAGTAGTACATGCGCAAGATAGGTAACATCAAGGATAGTGTGAGCTCAGGAGCGCCGTGGTCCCCTGGTTAGCGTGACCAGCTGCGGAATGAGAGGTCCTTGGATCAAGTATTCCCTCGAGTGAAAAGTTTCATTTTCAGTTTACGTGACAAACTCTTATGTTTTCATCACTTTTTTGGGAGTGATTATCATATCCACAAGAAAACCTAAATCGGGCAACGTAGAAGAATCTTTTTACCCATTCGCCAAGTGTACAAGTTAGGTGCGTCGACAACATATTCCTGTCATGTGACGCACATGCCGTCACCAGTGTCGTATAGAATATATCAGACGTGTTTTCCTGTGGAGGAATCGGTTGACCTATGACCTTGCGATCAAATGTTTTCGGTTTGCATTGGAGAGGCACGTCCTTTCGTCTACTAATCGCACGGTTTTGCGGTGCGGTCGCAAAACACAGACACTAAACTTATTACAGTGAACAGAGACATCAATGAACGAACGGACAGATCATAACTTTGTGAAAATAAAGAAAGTAAACCTTTCACTCGAGGGAGGACTTGAACCAAGGACCTCTCGTTCCGCAGCTGCTCACGCTAACCACGGGACCACGGCGCTCCTGAGTTCACGCTATCCTTGATGTTTTCCTATCTTGCGCATGGACTGCTCAGTTTGTATATTTTGCTTATTTTTTTCATAGTTCCACACAACTTCTGCCTTTTTTCTCGATTGATCTGCGTTCAGTTTTTCAAGGCCTATCCACTGTGCCAAATTATAACTAAATCGGAGGGGGGTGCGATGGGGAGGTTCCCTTGTAAGTTCTAGGGGACTGATGACCACAGAAATTAAGTCCCATAGTACTCAGAGCCATTTGAACCAGTTGCATTGTGACCGAAAGATTGGTACATCATTTTACAATGTGACCCGGTCTACACCTTGGAGATCTCTATGGTAAATCTTCTTTCCAATAAAAAACTTTAGTGAAATGCGGGGATACTGAATTACTTTGACGTCATCTATTGCCTTCGTACGAAGATCAGCAGGTGAAAGACAATCAGTTTCCAGATGTGGAGATGACGTCTACTATATCTAAAATGGTTCAAATGGCTCTGAGCACTATGGGACTCAACATCTGAGGTCATCAGTCCCCTAGAACTTAGAACTACTTAAACCTAACTAACCTAAGGACATCACACACACCCATGCCCGAGGCAGGATTCGAACCTGCGACCGTACCGGTCGCGCGGTTCCAGACCGAAGCGCCTAGAACCGCTCGGCCACATCGCCCGGCTACTATATCTAATAGGGCCTCTTAGCAATGTTGCCAAAAGACAGTTAATCTTTTAAAACCAGCACAAATATTATGGTTCAAATGGCTCTGAGCACTATGGGACTCAACTGCTGTGGTCATAAGTCCCCTAGAACTTAGAACTACTTAAACCTAACTAACCTAAGGACAGCACACAACACCCAGCCATCACGAGGCAGAGAAAATCCCTGACCCCGTCGGGAATCGAACCCGGGAACCCGGGCGTGGCAAGCGAGAACGCTACCGCACGACCACGAGATGCGGGCGCACAAATATTACTATTCGTTTCTCCATTAACAGAAAGGTTACAGCCTTGCTTGTACCAGGCCAATCGGCGATTAACAAATAACATCTTCGGTCACAAAAACATGTTTTTACTACTGAACAATAAATTAAAAACATCAGGTGATGGTTACAATTACAACATACTTCTGCATCGTCTTAGCGTTGTAATTGAACCAACATCTGAAAATTGATCTGCTGCGCCAGCCGTTGTGACCGAGCGGTTCTAGACGCTTCAGTTCAGAACCACGCGGCTGCTACGGTCGCAGGTTCGAATCCTGCCTCGGGCATGGATGTGTATGATATCCTTAGGTTAGTTAGGTTTAAGTAGTTCTAAGTCCAGGGGGCTGATGACCTCAGATGTTAAGTCCATAGTGCTTAGAGCCATTTGAACCATTTTGATCTATTGCGCCTGAAACTTACTGTGCAGAAGTGGAAACATATTTTTGTTATTGATAATGAGATTTATTTATTAATGAATAATTCTTATTGCTGGAAGAGGATCGTCAACCGTCGTAATGTGGAATACATTTCTTGCATATGGTATCAAATGTGGAAAAAAAAATACTTTTAGCATAATACTTTGCGCCATGAACAGCGTCTATATGAGTCAACATAGAACTCGAAGTTTAGTGTATGGTTGGCGAAGAGGGCAGCTCGCGGTATGTATGAGGACAAATGAAATTTGGCGCAACTAGTGACCTCATACAGTATTCTCTATTATGGTCCCCAGAGAAGAAATATGAAAGACGCTGAGCACGCGATGTTGTCCCAAAACCGTTGTCCTTCCAGACACACTTCGTTTCGTCGGAGTGTCCAGAACATTTGCTTACAGAAACATTTACCGTACCACAATCGACGAAAATATTTTCGAGGTAAAGTATGGCTTAGTCAACGAGTGATTAACGTTTGTACTGAGTTCATATCAAATAAAAGTGAACAAGAAACAGTTTTATGTTTAATATGCATTAATACACAGCGACGGTATTAGATAGTGTCAAGTAGCGAGGTGCCGGGTGGAGAAGAGTTTGTACCTCTTTAATTCTGACGAGTTTTGCATGAGAACGAGACATGCACTCGACCTCCTCCTTCCCTACCACCTAATTAATTATGCGCACAACGGTAACGAAGGGAAATGATGGTGGACCTGCTAATTGGTGAAATACAGAGTGCACACTCACAATAATTTAATAAAAATCGTAATCTGCTCAGAGATAAAAAAGAACTTTATCATAATAAAAAACAGAAAATGGGATTCTGCATATATCTACGAAATGATATGCGTCCTAAATATTACAATGAGATTTATTATACATCAGAACATAAAGGTACATGATTATCGACACAATCAGTAGGTTAAAGGATAGGGTATTCTGAACTATTATGCGAATAAGAATTGGCTCGAGAACAAGGGCTCCTACTCTCTGTGATGCAATAGCGTGACGATAATGACTAGAGGTCCTAATTAATCAAATATTACTCTCTCGACTGTATTGCAGTATCGCGATTATAGTGAGAGCTCACGTGGGATCACATGGAGAAACAAGCAAGGTGGACTTGTGGCAAAGCGAGCGCGCATGCTGCTGAGGACTTCAGTATAAAATTGATAGGTCCTACAATGCCGGAGCCGCAAAATACTCTACCAATCCTGAAATTTGTAGCAGGTCGTCGGTAGGCAGCTTTCTGATGATGTAGGCGCCGACTTCTGGTGTGCAGCAACTCTGTTTCAACCCCTATCCTCGAAGGCTGTCCGAGAATTCTAAATGCTGCCGAAAAAAGTGCGACCAAGTCGCTAGACCGCCCGACTCCGAAGAAGATCAGATCCCGAATCTATTGCGCCCGCACAACGCAGGAGCGAAGTCAACGTTGCTCAAATCCCTACTCTCCTCGAAAACGGCTAATCAGCATTCAGTGCTGATTCCAAAATTCCCCCACACTGTCTCAGACCATCATTCGCGTCAATAGCGACCGCTCCCTCCAATTTCAAGCAGGGCTTTATGACGTCAACTAGCCTGTTTAAGTTGACCAATCATGCCTCTGCTATTCAGCTGAGGGCACTGAACTTGCCGTTTGACCGTCTACGAAAGCAACATGCCTAGACCACCAGCCATCCGGCGCCAGACAGCTGCACCCAGCAGGACACGGTCCACAAGTATTCTGAGAATCAAGAGAACAATGCAGTCAGTCGGTGCCAGGAGTCTTCGTTCTGGACGCGCCGGAACGGTAAACACATAAACTGTGGGGACACTCAGAGGTTTTGCAGGTCGTCTCGCCCTGCATACAATAGGCGAAACTCGGCCGACATCAGTCGTTCCGCCAGGTGCTTAAGCCCATTGTACGACCCTCTCAGTATTCGGAGAAGTGCAGCCCCCAACCGGAAACGCAATGTGCCACGTCCTCCGATGCTCGCCTCGCACAGGCCACCCTTAGAAGTAACCCAACATGCATAGGAAGCAGGTGAAAAGTATTTTGAGCTCTCAGTACAAATACTCTCATTGCAATAACCTTATTCAGTCTGTTACCACCGTGCAATGACACAGAGCATTAATAAAATTGATGAAAATGAGAGGCGACATGCAAAAGAGGGCATGGAACCTCTCAAAGTGTCTACAGAATAATACAATATCCGCACTTTAAGCAGTGCCAAGAGAGACATTGACAGGAAACGCATATAGGCGAATCAACGGAGAAAAACATTTCCACCGGTAGGTAAAAGTAACAAACGGAAGACCAAAGTGCATTGCATTGCAAGGTTCTGACAGTGATAGTAATAATGAGAGACACAGACTCAAAGCGGTCCTGTTTCTGTGTTGATAATAATGAGGGTTTACATTTCGGTACATCCTAGTATGTACGACTACGCAAGTTTTGCTCTTTTTCTCAAAGTAGATCGCTGCCCTATGACGTACACGAGCGAGGGAACAAAGCTAGACACGCAAGCGCTCTGTCATAGATTACTTTTCTCCTGAGTCAGCAGTTTACTTGCGGTCATTCCATACAGGGACTGCTCGCTGTGGTAACTTTCGTGACTCATGAGCATCCTCTAGCGACTGCATCAGCTACATCCTCTGTTTTGGCAGGAAATACTTGCCTGCAGCTGGCCAGTTCCAAATTCCTGTCTTCTCGTACACGTGCAACGCAGTTGCGTATGTGAAAGATTCAGAAGCTATTTCTCTGGGACGTTCAAACTAGCGTCGAGCATACTTGAAGATTACACAGTGCTTTGAAACTTTTTATACACCTAGTTTACCCAGCGAGGTTGCGCAGACACTGGACTGTATTCGAGAGAGGTGTGGGGCAAATTTACGCTTCATCATCTGGGGAATTAGGTATCCCGTTATTTCCGTTATTTACTAGAGTGGGACGGTGGAATGATTCCTTCAAAAAGTTCACAGTTAATTTTCTTCTGTGACTTTGCTAAACCTGACATCTACGCAGTGTTAAATTCAAACCTTTCTTTCTCATTCGTCTACTTCTGTCAAAGCAGAAATTCATTAAAAAAAAAAAAGTCTTACAGAGCAGTTAGCTGATCGACCGACTGGAAGACTGCGAGAGTTTGTAAATGAACAGCTAAATAGCTCAAAACTTGAATTGTTGATGAGCGGGATTTAAGTGCGCTACAACCCACTGTAATTAGATTTTCCGAGCTTCCCCTAAGTATATCAAAGCGAATGTAACCGTAGTACCTTTAAAAACGGGGATGGCTAGCTTGCTAAACCATCCTTGCCCTATCAGAGCTTGTGCTGCGTCTGAGATGTCCTTGTCAGTGACAATCGTTAAACCTTCACCTTCCTTCCTTCCTTTTTTAAGCGGAAATGATTTTCTCCCATGTACATTGGTATATTTTTTTCGCTGTGTGTGTGTGTGTGTGTGTGGGTGGGTGTATGTGGTTGTGTGTGGGTGTGTGTGTGTGGGGGGGGGGGGTGGGTGTGTGTGTGTGGGGGCGGGGGGGTGGGTGGGTGTGTGTGTGTGTGTGTGTGTGGGGAGGGGGTGTGGGGTGTGTGTGTGGGGGGGTGTGTGTGGGGGTGTGTGGGGTGGGGGGTGGGATGTGTGTGTGGGTGTGTGTGGGTGTGTGTGTGTGGGGGGGGGTGTGTGTGGGTGTGTGTGGGGGGGGGGGTTCTCTTAATTGTGTGTCATTGTACTGAGTGCGTATAGAGTTTAGTATAGTGTTTTACTTAGAGTTGATGGCTGAAACGCGATTCTGCCACACAAATCGTTTCTGTCGGACACCATCGACGAAAAATAAACAAGATCGCTACTTCCTGAGAGATTAAAACTCTACTCTGGATTGGGACTCGAACCCAGAACGCTGTTAACCACTACTAATGTTCTTACAAACTAACGAGATGCAATACAGTATCCTGGCTTCCCCTCCTTACAGCTTCAATTCTGTCAGAACGTGGAAGAAAGGGGTGCTAGCTCAGTAAAATATGCAACATTCTGTTGCATGTTGTGAAATTCGAAAAGTATGAGAGATAAATTGAAGGTGTAAGGAAGTGTAGTGAACAGAGTGTGGATAGCTTATTCCATAAGGGAATTTCAAGTGAAAGACACACAATTTTGATCTGCCATAAAGTTTCAAAGCAGTGCACTCTCCGCTACAGAATAAGAAATTCATTCTGAATTCAGACTATTTTTTAACTCTTCGTCGACAAATTAGTTATTAGAAACGGACCAAAAGCTTGAACAGGACCAGGAATTGGAGGAATATAGGCAACAGCCTTTTCAATGTAATAGTCTGGCCATTTTCTGTAACAAACTTAGAGAAATCCGAGTGTTCAGTTATGGATCTGAAATTCTGAACGCCGCTCTTTCTGAATGCGAATGCGAGATCATAACTACTTCCCTACTTGGCATAGTTTCACCTAGGAGACTGCCTAGCTTAAAGAGCATTTTTAGTCTTCAGATCACAGACAGATGTCGTTCCGCGAAGAAAAGAAAGACGCCATCTGATTCGGACAGGAGCGAAGGAAGAATCACTGGGGAAGTGGCACCCAAACGGTTATTCCAGTTGGTGTGTAGAATCTATGAGCCTAGAAAGTAGATACATACCATAAGATATTTGGAAAAATATCATCCTCACAATCCCGAAGATAGAAAGGACAGATGAGTGCGAGAACTATAGCTTAACGTCTCTTGCATTTAAGTTGCAGACAATAATAATAACTGACAAACTGAAAAGAAAATTCAAGATTCCTTAGGAAAGGTAAAGGCACCAGAGAGGCAGTTGTAATGTCCCGCTTGATAATGGAAGCAATACTTAAGAAAAATCAGGGCGCGTTCACTGGATTTGTCGACCCGGAAAAAGCGTTCGACAATGTCAGATGGTCAAAGACGTTCTAAATTCTAAGAAAAACAGGAGTAAACTATAGGGAAAGACGGATAACATACAACATGTACAAGGATCAAGCGGGAACAATAAGAATGGAAGACTAAGAGCAAAGTGCTCGGCGTTAAAATAATGTAAAACAGGGGTGCAGTCTTGTGCTGCTATTGTTCAACCTATTCATCGAAGAAGCAATGACGGAAATAAAAGAAAAAGATAATAAAAGATAAGATTAGCTGATGGTATTTGATGATTACAGCTTAACATCAAAATCGATGGTCACGAAGTAGGCGAAGTTGAGGAATCCTGCTACCATGAAAGCAAGATAATATGTGAAGGGTGAAGCAAGGAGGGCATGAGGAGACTAGCATATTCAAAGAGGGCATTCAAAAAATTGTTCAAATGGCTCTGAGCACTATGGGACTTAACTACTGAGGTCATCAGTCCCCTAGAACTTAGAACTACTTAAACCTAACTAACCTAAGGACATCACACACATCCATGCCCGAGGCAGGATTCGAACCTGCGACCGTAGTGGTCACGCGGTTCCAAACTGACGCGCTTAGAACCGCACGGCCACACCGGCCGGCAAGAGGGCATTCCTGACCGAAAGAAGTCTATTAGTATAAAGGCCTTGATTTGAGGGAGAAATATCTGAGAATGTGTTTGGAACACTGCACTGTATAGCAGCGAATCACGGGCAGTGGAAACAACAAAAGAAAGAGAGTCGAAGCGTTTGAGATGTGATGCTACAGAAGATTTTTGAAAATTGGGTGGACTGATGAGATAAGGAATGAGGGAAACACTAACTAGAAGAAGGGACAGGATGACAAGAAGACATCAGGGTTGCAGTAGAGAGAGCTGTAGACGATAAACACTGTATGGGAAGACAGAGATTGGAATACATCCAACAAATAATTGCGGATGTAGGGTGCAAGCGTTCCTCCGAGATGAAGAGGTTGGTACAAGAGAGGAAAGTGTGGCGGGCCACATGAACCCAATCAGAAGACTGATGAGCCAAAGACAAAAAAACCTCGTTAAGTTCCCGACAGATTAAGGACAGTGATGCTTTGCGCCACGGCTTGATCAGAGACACAACGTTCATCAGATGGGTCGAAAAGCTATGACAAATACAGAATTATTAACAAGGAGAATGTGAGAGACATTGTTTTATGGAATTCCGCTTGTCGCCCTAAAGAAGTACATGACTATGGCGGTGTCTGCGTGTCCCTGGCAGAGGCGGCCTGCCTGTGGGGGCAGCCGGTTACCGGCCTCAGCCGTGCAGGGGGCGTGGGGCGGCGGCGACCGGCGGCCCAGCTGATGCGTGGGAGGCGGCGGCAGCTCAGACAAGGCCGCGTGACGTCGCTGCCAGCCTCGCAGACAATGCGCCTCGCCCCATGCCCAAAACGCGGCCGTGGCGGCCCTGCTAATGGGACCGCTGGCGACGCGCCAGCACGCACTCTTTAAAGGGACGGCCAGGCGGCAGCTAATAGTATACCACAAAGCTCACATCACCTGCAGATAGGTAACAACCGAAGCTTCCGCCAGCACATTGCTCTGATTTCTTTCGAAGAAGCAAACAGCGAGCGAGCTTAAGATATTGCCTCTAATTGTCACAGGCATGGTTCTACACGAGAGAGTCACACTGCTGTGATTCGATCGTAGGTATAGCGCTTGCGGCTAGTAGACCACACCGTATATCATCTGACGTTCACTATACACGAATGCGATGTGGCTTACTCTCTCTCTCT
The DNA here is from genome assembly GCF_023898315.1 of Schistocerca nitens. Lineage (NCBI taxonomy): Eukaryota > Metazoa > Arthropoda > Insecta > Orthoptera > Acrididae > Schistocerca > Schistocerca nitens. Next base: position 602,484,342 of record NC_064614.1, on the reverse strand, counting down.
GTCCAAATTAAGAGTACTTCTGTGGTTGGTAATGAGGTGATTTACCGAAAACGCAAAAAAGATTCAGCATCCTTCCGACCAAACGAACAATATTCCCTTAAGAGCAACGTTTATGAGCTGTTTACATTCCTGTGCGACGGAAGTGGATTAAAGGACTACAGAACCAACTTGCAGGTTTTCTGCCAGATTTGTTACCAGTCGCGGTTTGTTCAGCACGAGAACGTTATGAAAATGCTCGATGGACTTCGAAGGGTATCTTCGGAGAAAACAAGTCGATCTTTTCACGTAACTCTACTAAGAAAAAAATGATCGTGTGGTATTGTTGGGCGAGAGGCCACGTCCAGGAACGTTCTGCCCGCTGGGTGGAAGTCTTATTTCAGGCGACGCCACATGGGCGACTTGTGTGTCGGTGATGATGAGATGATGATGAGGACAACACAACACCCACTCCACGGGTGTAGAAACTCTCTAACCCGGCCGGGAATCGAGCCTTCTTTTTTTGTAACCATATATATTTATTCAAATTTTAAACAACTATACATTTTTAACATTTATTTCTATTAAGCCATTATATTCCTACAGCTGGTTAACATTACTATCGTTTTTATAGTTTTTCGTTTGTACATTGTTTTCTTTTTTGATTTTTCCCTTATTGTTGTTCCTCGAACCAGTTTCTGTAGCCATTTGTCGTCTTTTTTGTGGCTAAACCATTGCAGGACAGGCATAATAATTTATTACTTTTGAATGCATTATGGGAACAGCAGTGATCAATGTCTTATAAATAATTACTATTAAAAACAGTCTTGATCACGATTTATTTAACAAGGTGACCGGTTTCGACCACTACTGTGGTCATCTTCAGACCATTGAGTAGGAACCCTTTTCTGTTAGAGAATCACTACACTACTTGTTAAATAAATCGTGATCAAGACTGTTTTTAATAGTAATTATTTATAATAATTTATATCTAGCGAGAACACATAATTTATTATGAGTTCAGATTTGTGTACGCGATGCACTTTATGGTGGCACAGGCACATTGTGCATGCTGGTTTGATATCTTTCTTTAGTCAGCAGCCGACCGTCGTGGCCGAGCGGTTCTAGGCGCTTCAGTCCGGAGCCGTGCTGCTGCTACGGTCGCAAGTTCCTCGGACATGGATGTGTGTGATGTCCTAAGGTTAGCCAGGTTTAAGTAGTTCTAAGTCTAGGGGACTGATGACCTCAGATGGTAAGTCCCATAGGGCTCAGAGCCATTTGAACCATTTTTAGTCAGCACTGTTAGGTGGGACAGTATGAGAGAAAACATCAGCATGGCAAATGGAGCAAACGTGGAAGAAAATTTCTTACATATTCTACAAACTAAAAGCTAAATTGAAGAAAAAAGAAAAACAATGTCATATTATATAAGAGAAGCGGTGACGAAAGTGTGAGTAAACAATATAAGTTTTATAAAGCACACAATAAAGGAAATCATTCAATTTTTATGAGTAATAGGCTCTTTTCACTAAGTAATGCTTGTATCCTAAACAATATAGTACAAATAATGAAGTATACCTGGATGCTATGCAACACCGCATGACAGGAAGTAACTGTTACCTTCCTTAACAAACACACGATTAGAAAACACCTGTAGTACTACTGGACGTACTTTTGACTCTGATTGGGATGTGAACGTGACAGATGTTTAGTGAGGAGCACTTTGTAACACTGATTTCACTGAGAAGAAACACTTTAGAATACTATAATGACTATTTGAGGTGAGAGGAGAAACACTTTATCTTTTTTGTTACCCCCAGGCCCTCTGCATGGTAGGAAAACACGTTACCTCTCAGCTAAGTAAGCAAAGTTTCGTGAACCAGCATTTAAGAAAGACTGCAGAACTATTCCACTGTATCCATTGCTCAACTCACATAACGTCCATAAAGACAAAATAAGGAAGAATGAAGTTCGTCTAGAGCTATGGTTCCAACCTTTCTGAGAGCATTACACCTGCGTAGATATTAGTAGGACACCCCCCCCCCCCCCCCCATTCGCCGCCACCACCAACATTTGCGGTTAAGTAAACTCTGAAATGAAAAACAAATTTCCTTGAACACTTTCATTTTTAAAACGCTGAAATATAAATATTGAGTGTTTGTTGGTTTTTTATTAAACCACGAACTACCTAGTCAATGTGAAAATCGGTACTGCTTATTTCTAACAAACAATGAGGTGTTGATAATGGCGTCTTTATCGCCTTAAAGGAATTCTGGAATAACATCAACTCACCACGTCCAATCTCTAACGCTCACGACCATTCAAGCGTGTATTTAAATCAAACCTGATTTTCATTCTCATAGTGGCGCCTCTAGCGCCACTGTTTGGCGACTGGCGCGAAATCCGAATAAGATCATCTTTCAGATATAGAAACATGCCTAACCACTTTCTTTTATGTCCCACAACTCTTTCTTGGTGCTGCTATTTTTTTTCCGTCAGTGAAGTTACTGTTGTGTTGTGCTGTCAGTTGGTTGGCTGTGTATTGCGAAATGAGTAACAAGGCAACTTCTGGCCCTTTGCGGGAATTACCTACAGCTTGGAAAAGGCGTTTTCAGGAGATATTTATGTATATGTGGCTTATGTGTCTCAATTTTACTGTCGTAGATGCATGGTACAAGGTACAAAATATGCGTAATGTGTTATCTTTGCATTCGTTTCACAAGGTGTCACAAATTTTTTGCGGTAAGATCTTATGGGACCAAACTGCTGAGGTCACCGGTCCCTAAGCTTACACTTTACCTAATCTAACTTAAACTAACTTACGCTAAGGACAACACACACACCCATGCCCGAAGGAGGACTCGAACCTCCGACGGGAGGAGCCACGCGAACCGTACAGGATGCCACAGACCGCGCGGATATTCCGCGCGGCTCACAAGGTGTCATCTCCTCCACATTATGTCACGCGTTAATACTAGTATTTGAAAAAGTAATTAATGATAAATTACATAATCAGTATTACAATCTTACGAAGTAGTGACAATAGTAACGATATTTTAAAAATAATTTAGCTTCGTGCCCGAAACAAGATCGAACCTTCTTGTTTTTACCCTTAGAAATTTTCATTTTATCCATCAGAAGGTAATTACCCACAGGTTGGGATCCACTGGTGTAAATGGATTTAGGCACTAATTTTTCCCTGGCTGCATTTCCGAGTGGAACAGGAAAGAGAATACACTGTCTTGATGTATGTATATAGATGTCGATAAAAGTGCACTAATGATACTAAATGTGGAATCCTTTTAGCTGAAATTTCTAGCTTTCTTTCCGAGAAGGCCGGGGTCTTTCAGCGCGGTAATGCTCCTAGGCACAGCGCTATATGTGTCCACAAAGCGCTTGTAGAGTCCTGTGAGGAATCCAAGTACCTCCTTAGTCCCTACATTACCGCAAAAGGGTCACATGGGGCCTCGCTCGCCCTATGAATTTTATTGTCGCAGTGTCACGCCAGGCACCTTCCAATAGCTCAGGGAACTCCACCTACCGGTGCAGGCCCTGCATCACTCGAATGAATGTCTTCCAACTCGTCTAGCTACTGTATCTTCCGCAGATAGCACTTGCTCTGGATACTAGCAGTACCAATAGTGAGAGAACTAAGAGGGCACTGAGATGAGTAAACCAAGATTTTCCATTTAATCTAGATGGTATCAAATAAATAACTCGGCAACATTTTCATCGGAACAATTGATCGACGTTGCTTCATTTTCACATAATTCCTTTCAATAAAAGAGAGATATTTGTATATGCTGCAAGTTCCGTGGGCATATATTGTATAAATCTTCACTGGAAGAGAGTAAATACTCCACAGTTGCCGGCCGCTGACGGCCGAGCGGTTCTAGGCGCTTCAGTCTGGAACCGCGCGACCGCTATGGTCGCAGGTTCGAATCTTGCCTCGGGCATGAATGTGTGTCATGTCCTTAGGTTAGTTAGGTTTAAGTAGTTCTAAGTTCTAGGGGACTGATGACCTGAGATGTTAAGTCCCATAGTGCTCAGAGCCATTTGAACTCCCCAGTTATGCCTCCTATTCATGATTTTGTGCATTTGCATTGCGCCAATGGTGCTAAAAGTACCCCGAAGAAGTTTCATATGCCTAGTTTCCTGGTGAAAGCCGAGGCAAAAACAGCGGACCAGCACAGTATTGTCATCGGGTGTTACAGAATCCTAGAGAAGGAGGACTGGGAATTTCGAGTTTATACTTCAATAACTTTTCCAAATCACTTCAGTCGAAGTTGAGGATAGTGCCTTTAACGATGGCACTGTTCCTATCTTTCTTTAGTTAGTGCTGCAGTTTGTAATACTAAAGGTAACAGCGACACATCTGACAAAAAAATCTCATAATATTCACTACATTTGTCTGTCAGACTTACAAACATTCCCTTTCACATTATACATTCAGTATCTTTATACTGTAGACTGTTAGCGAGCAATACAATTCCTCTTCTTGTAGAAGAAATATTTTGCTTTACGCTTACTAACGAATAGGGCGGATCAAAGTAACTATCAATACCTCTTACAAGTCTATCATGTTTACGCTTGCACTGTGTTTGAGTGTCATAGCTACCAACTTCAAAAAATTACTCAAGTCACTTGTAAGAAATGAACATTTGGGCACTGCAGCGAGAGTAGAGCACGTAATAGCGTACATACCAGTGAAGTACTATAACACAGAGGCAATAAATATTATACAAATGTGGCACGGTATTAAGTCGGCAGCAGCTGCAAAGACGATGACTCCGAAGTGTTTTTTATTTGCTGAAGTGAAACAAAGAACAGAGACAGCCGTTGTCGCTTGTTACGTGTCTCCCTGCTCAGTGGGAGTGACTTAGGAATGCAGGTGCTAAGCACAGTTCATAAACATGTTACTGTGCTCCGTTGTCCTACTTTGTCGGGTAACATACGACAGTCGTCTGACGACTGGAACATCGTCATATCACGCGGGGCCTAAACAAGAGGCCGCCTGCCTCTCTGTCCTTGGTGCTGCCTCACGCTGGATGGACGACAGGAACAATACAGGCCAATGTCCGGCTGATGTCAACAAAATAGCTGGTCCGGTGGAAGTTCATCCCTTTATGAGAATGGAACAACCAGATTCTCTTAAGCGGACTTACAAGCACTGCTGGACTGAATAAACGGAGACAGTCTATCATCGAGCATCAAGAGTGACGACGTACTCCTAACAGCGCAAGCAAATTTTATATCGTCTAGCAAAACCTTACAGAAAATGCTTCCCTATCAGTACACACGCACACGCAAACACGCACATGCAGATGCAAACGAACTAATCTCCGCTGCCCAGGGATTAAGAAGAGAGACTGTGTATCCACTTCAGCTAACTTAAAAATAAAATTTAAAAAAACTTAAAATGGTGTACACAAAGACTGTTTCATTACTAATCTTGATGATAGAAAGTCGAAGCATAAAACAGCAGTGTGATATCGCATTTGCACTATTTCTAATGGAGTTACGATTTTTTCGCTGTTAGGGTTAGCAGCTAACCTGTTCATTTAAGATATTTACTGAATAGTTTAAGAGATCGTAATTATCTTCGTGTCCGGTTTCATGGAAATGATTGTCCCCTACGACCGTGATGTAATTCAGGACAGAAAGAAAGTCAACATCGGTCGTAATATCATGTGTCTTTTTTATTGCAGCCCTAGATTTCAGCTGACAGTGCACCTATCATAAGTGCGATATAGGCAGTCATGTAGACCCAACGTAATTATAACAACACATATTCCAATACAATTTAGGCATGTACAAGCATTAGTTCAACTCAGTTAATGCTTCTACATACCTAAGTTATATTGGAATATGTGTTGTTATAGTTGTATTCAGCCTACATGACTACTGTAAAGCACTGATGATAGGTGCACTGTCAGCTGAAATCTAGGCTTGCAATAAAAAAGACAGATGATATTACGACCGATGTTGACGTTCTTTCTATCCTGGACCGTAATTCTGTTGCTACCCAAATTAAATGTGAAAAGTCCTCACTAAATGACTCGTAGTCTGTTTCCATGCTTCCACAGGAGCCTCGAGCAGCTGCTCATTCCTACCACGTTCTGACGCAGCCATCGACAAAAAGGTAATATGGGCTAGTGAAAATGATAGGAGTGTCGAAACCGCCTAACCAATAAACAATACTATGAAAATGCTCAGTGAGCTCACGGTGCTCTACGCGACAACATAGCAAATGTGAACTCCGCGATTTGATATTCCTGGGTATTTCTCAGGGTGCCTCAAACATTTTTTGTTAATTTCTGTGTCATGTACATACCCGCTACTGGGGACGGACTGGCAGCCGCGAAATTGCCGCTCTTCAGTCATTGCAATACAAACTTTTGTAATTTTAGTATAAAAGTTTTCACACAGTGAAATACGAGATCACGTTTATGAGGCAACGGCCGGCCGCGGTGACCGAGCGGTTCTAGGCGCTTCAGTCCGGAACCGCGCGACTGCTACGATCGCAGGTTCTAATCCTGCCTCGGGCATGGATTATTTAGGTTTAAGTAGTTCTAAGTTCTAGGGGACTGATGACCTCAGATGTTTAGTCCCATAGTGCTCAGAGCCATTTGAACCCTTTTTCTGAGGCGATGTTAGTGATGTGATGTACATTCCCTTCATTACGAGCATGACATGGTGCGACGCTCCTGGTAACTGTGGGTAGGGCTTGGGATGTCGGGGTATTAGGGAAGGTCTTACATGGAAAATGTTGAAAGGGTACAGTACCGCCCGACATTGAAAATAGGTACAACATACTTCATTATTCTTGTCAGAACAACATATTTTTTCTAATAATAACTCAATTTCAATTAATACAGCGAAGCCGGATACCAGTGTGGGAAAGAATGACAATTTATTTATTTAATTGATCACATGTGCACTCCCACAAAATAAATCCCTACATCCAGTTTGGTGTGATCTGTGAAATGAATGAATGTATGGTCGATTGCTAACTGCAGATAGTGAATGTGAATATATGGTCATCTTTGAGACGGTACTTGGGTCACCTTGGGTGGGACCAAAGAGATGAAATTTACCTGAGCTTTGAGCGCCTGAAATGTGTCTGACCAATACGGTAGCAAGGTGCTCCCCCACTTCGGCAGAGGTGCGAGAGAACCTGAAGAACGGCCATGTTTCAGCACTCTGCCGCTGGATCTAGTGTTGGTAAGACCTGTCTTAGGTGTGCGCTGTAAAAACAAAAGAGTGGAGACGTGCTATGCATGTGAAATACTTAAGAGTAGTTTAGAATAATAATTTTTCTATTTCAGCAACTTTTGTGGGGAGAATTAAATGTCAGGCAGGTAATATTAAGGGGATCGTAGTAATCTTCGGAAGTGACCAACGGTCACAATGAGACCACGTGTAGCAATAAGTTGAAATACTTCCGACTGCTTAAGCTGAATTACTAGCGTGTGTACTATAAGTTGGAAATATTTAAGAAATGGCTTGTGCAGGACTTGAAATTAGAGACGAGTACTTCCACGTGGTGAGTACTGTGTGAGTCTCAATCTGTGTATGAGACAAAGGATAAAGAGAAGTACTCGTCCATGGTATCAGTTGAGGACTCGTGTGTGTGATGAATATGTTCTTATATTACTTTGCGTGTTATGTTTCCGTGTGACGCTTGATTCAAACTATAATACTCTGAGAGAGAAGCAAGGTGAGTCAGCCGTCTATCCAGCAACGCCACTTGTCTTGCATTGCTCAGGAAGACGTGCATATATCCTCCAGAGTTTGTAGTAGGAGAGAAAAGTTACGAAGTGGGGCAGTGTCGTGTGAAACTGGGATGAATACTAATTGAAGTGGGAAAGCTGAAAGTGATGTGATTATAATGTTGTGACTATTCCTTATGTTGTATTCCATGTTGCAGTGTGGTGTATGTCATGTAATTTAAGTATGTGTGGTTTGCATGGGAGAGTAGCAAGGTAGTTTCAGAGGTAGTGGCTTATGCATGTTCCTTTTGTACCGCTCGGTCTGGAGGAAAGTTTCGTGATGATGGTTGTGAGAGTCGAAGTGTGAGATATATATATATATAAAAAAAAGATCCACCATCCTATCCAGAACGTGCACTGTAGCATTAAATAATTACGAGACCATAAGATAGAGAATCACCAATGTAAAGCCATACCCACTGGGCGGAATTTCTCATGTGTTATTGTTGTAGGTTATAGAATTTGTGTGTTTAGGTTATAGAATTTATCGGAATAAATAAGATGGTGAAAAGAAAAAGATTGGTGGCCTTTTCCTTCGAATTGTATGTTGTCATGATATCCAGAATTTATAATGTGTGCGCCATTCATATTCAGTGCGATGGCCACGTGTTGATCAAAGCCGTTAAATAAGAAAGAAAATGTGGTATTGCCAATGCGTAGTGAACATTCAGAGTTCTGTAAATTACTGATTGTCAGATGTGCGTTTCCGTTGCGTAATATTCATACAGGAGGATAATTTGTAACTTAACTGTGAGTACGAGAGTTCATGTTACTCGATAAATAAGAATGAATCCACTCGCTTGGCAGACCACTCATCTTGCAGGCCTGACTGCTTGATGCCACAGTATGAGCAAGGCATGTGGGTGCCTCTCAATGTAAATGCGGGTGTGCATGTGACTAGGGCCTCCAATCGGGTAGATCGTTCACCTGATGCAAGTCTTTTTAGTTGATGCCAATTCGTCGACTTGCTTGTCGATGGGGATGAAATGAAGATGAAGACAACAGCACCCAGTCCCCGAGCGGAATAAATCTCCGACTGGACCGGGAATCGAACCTGGGACCCTTGCGTGGTATTCTGCCGCACCGACCATTCGGCTATTGAGGCGGACTGTGCGGAAAAGAATGTGGTATGTGTATGCGGGAAAGAACTGATAGATAGGCTTTTGGTGTTAAGTGATGAGTGGCTTACCAGCTGCTAAAGAAAGAGCCTTCCTTAAGGATATGGCGGAATGAGTAGGTTAGGTTATGATTGAACGGAAGAGAAGATTTCAAGTATTTCATGGTCTTGGGAGAGCAAGCGATTGTTTATCGCCAGTTAATAGTTTTAGTCTAATGCGCCCTGTCTTTTGAATGGCTAATGGCTGATGGTCCCAACTCATGCTTCCAGTCCGCCAATATATCTCTTCCGCTTTTCCTGGTGCCAAAAAGTCTCTCCTGCGTTCCTAGCTCGAGTATCAGCAGTCCGCTTGAAACTTGTTGCGAGAACATAAAGTACGAGGATTTCCGGGTGAAACGGCGTGCCGGTCCCCGGCACGACTCCTCCCGGCGGATTAGGGTCGAGGTCCGGTGTGCCGGCCAGTCTGTGGATGGTTTTTAAGGCGGTTTTCCATCTGCCTCGGCGAATGCTGGCCGGTTCCCCATATTCCTCCTCAGTTACACTATGTCGGCGATTGCTGCGCAAACACTTTCTCCTCGTACGCGTACGCCTTAATTACTCTACCATGCAAACATTGAAATATTCGTCTGGTGTGAGACGGTCCCCGGGGTTAGGGGGGGGGGGGGGTCCTTCGGGGGCCGAACCGCACAATAACCCTGGGTTCGATGTGGGGCGGCGGTGGAGTGAGTGGACTACTGTAGGTTGTTATGTTATTATGGACCACTGCGGCTACGGCGGGGACCAAGCATCTCCGTTGCTTCTAGGTCCCCAGTAGAATACAATACAATACAAGTACGAGGAGCGTAAATAATGCAACACATTTTTTTCTGTAAGCAGGTTTGTTTTATTCAGGATTCCAATACACCGTTTTATTCCCCACTCCTTGGGCTACAGAATCCTAATTTTGAACATGATCTCTGTTCAATGCGACGGCCTTATGCCTATATGCCTGCATGGTACTACTCTACTGGTCGACGTCGGAGCCAGCGTCCTGCTGCATCTTCTCATCATCGAAGTACTGCATCTCGTGGAACTATCCTTCCTTGTGTCAAACAGATGGAAATCGGAAGGTGCGAGTACCGGACTGTAGGGTGGATGAGGAAGAACAGTCCAGTGAAGTGAAGTGTTGTGTACGAGGTGTCAGCACTACCGGCAGAGACGTCCAGTTGTACAGCGCGGTGACTGACTGTGACCCGTCGATCAGCTCGAATGAGAGTGTCTGAACGCTGCAACATTGCAGGAGTCATAGCTGCGTGCGGCCGGCCGGCACGCCTCGCCCGACGACTCACCGTGCTGTTGTTCATTGCCAGGGCTCCGTAGACGTTCTGCAAGCGCCTATGAATATCTGCAATGCTCTGGTTTTCCGCCAATGGCAGCTCTCTGCTTGGAACGCACGGCATTTTGATGGCTACGTATAGCGCCAGCACCTATTGGAACTTCATGAAACTATTGGGGGTGAAGCGGGAATATTCTACGGTGCCCTACAACAAATTCCACACTTTTTTGACCGTAATTGGTCGAGAAAAAAATGAATTGCGTTACTCATTGAGTGGCCCTCGTAATTAGAGCTACTTTGGAATAAAGAGATATTTTTCTCGTGAGCCCACTGCGTCCTCCTGGACAGCGGCTGTCCGTGAAAGAGAATGCGGAGTGCCGGCAACCCGAGGACGGCGTCCGCAGCGTGTAGCAGCCGCGGGAAGGGGCTGCCGCCAGGGACGCCGCGCGTCACTGCTCGCTGTTGCGAAACGCGCTTCCTGCCCCGCGCGCGCGTTGCACCACCGGCTGGAATGCGGCAGCGCGCTTCACTCTCTGGCTGTTGCCCCTCTACCTGCGGCGCTTCCCCTGTTTGTTTACATACGCACTACAACATTTTGCACAGTTCTCTGTGGGCGGCGGACAACGGCGGTTTCACTCCACTCACTCTGCAGGACGAATAAATACCAGTACCGTCGAGGATACGTGAGGTAACCTTAAAATTACTAGTACACGTGGTTAATGATGACACATTTACATTACTGATAAAAAGCTGGAATTTTTCATCCTCAACCGAGCTGCAATTTCATTTTTTTTTTTTTTTTTTTTTTTTTTTTTTTTTTTTTTTTTTGTCGTGACAGACGAGCATTTGACGAGTTTCAGAGGTATTGTCTAGCAAGCTGTTACGATATGAGTCTACAGTTCATCAGCGTTCCAGTTCTTGGATAAAGTCGTCTTGTTATTATCTTGCCCTGTCGTATACAGACACGTTAGGTCAAGAAATAGTGTCTGATATGAAACTTCCTGGCAGATTAAAACTGTGTGCCAGACCGTGACTCCAACTCGAGGCCTTTGCCTTTCGCGGGCAAGTGCTCTACTAACTGAGCTACCCAAGCACGACTCACGCCCCGTCCTCACAGCTTTAATTCCGCCAGTACCTCGTCTCCTACCTTGCAGACTTCACAGAAGCTCTCCTGCGAACCTTGCAGAACTAGCACTGCTGGAAGAAAGGATATTGCGGAGACATGGCTTAGCCACAGCCTGGGGGACGTTTCTAGAATGAAATTTTCAGCCGGCCGCGGTGGTCTCGCGATTCTAGGCGCGCAGTCCGGAACCGTGGGACTGCTACGGTCGCAGGTTCGAATCCTGCCTCGGGCATGGATGTGTGTGATGTCCTTAGGTTAGTTAGGTTTAAGTAGTTCTAAGTTCTAGGGGACTGATAACCACAGCAGTTGAGTCCCATAGTGCTCAGAGCCATTTGAACCATTTTTGAAATTTTCACTCTACAGCGGAGTGTGCGCTGATATGAAACTTCCTGGCAGGTAGGAGACGAGGTACTGGCGGAATTAAATGTGTGAGGACGGGGCGTGAGTCGTGCTGGGGTAGCTCAGTTGGTAGAGCACTTGCCCGCGAAAGGCAAAGGTCCCGAGTTCGAGTCTCGGTCCGGCACACAGTTTTAATCTGCCAGGAAGTTTCATATCAGCGCACACTCCGCTGTAGAGTGAAAATTTCATTCTAATAGTCAGTCTGATATGTGCTATGCTTGCAAAGATACTTTGAATTTCCATGAAACATGTGATGGGGCGTTGGGTCACTTCATTATGGTCCTAGAAGTGTAGTGAACAATTTTTCAGACGTAACAGTTGTTCTCGATGTGGGATGAAATCAAAGCTTTCATGTAATTATCAAACACGATCTTAGCAGCACGTAACCTCCGGCAGACGTCTTTTATTCCCAATTATACATGGTGATCAGAAACAGTCTAAAAATCTTATAATAATATTGCAGGGTAGGTTGTGCTCATAAATAGTTATAAAAAAAAAGAAATTCGGTACGTTGCGCCGTTTCCGAGTTAATTAGCGTTGAAGTTAGCCAATCACGCCGTCGCGCGTGCAAATTCAAGCGTCCGCCAGATGCGTTGTCGCCAAGCGTATTCCCGTTTGATTTCCTACAACCGAACAAGAGAGCGGTACAAAAATTGGACATGGGGCTGTGGTAAGTATCAAACCCGAGCTAAAATCTGAGCAGTTTTGTACACTGTCATCCACGCAGTGAGAACAACTGACACTAGTTTCATCTGGTAAGCCTCTTGAATTAGCAAGCACAATGGCCTGATTGGCTAACTTCGTTGCTAATTAACTCGGAAACGGCTCAACGCATCGAATTTCTTTTCTTAACAATCATTTCTGAGTACAACATACCCTGCAACACCGTTACAAGATTCTCAGACTGGTTCTGACCGCCCAGAATAATGTTACATATCTATCAATATCTGTGCGCTCTTGTGTCATACACAGTGTGTAAATTTTAAGTTGACAAACCAGAATAACTCGAAAAATAAGCTTCACACGAAAAAATGTGTAGTATCCAAAGCTGATTATTTTCGAGCGGGACATCTGTTGGTGGTAAAATTAGCCAGCCACCCCAGTCCTCTGGGGGTGGGGCGGGAGACAACTTTAAAATTTCAAATGGGAACTCCCATTTTTTATTGCAGAATCAGATTCTACATAAAAAAAACTACGTACATTTAGTCTGAAACATTTGTTTTGATTGTTGGTAGTTGGCGCTGTAATTCAAGAAAATCCATGTTCTCATTTTTGCTTGGAAAATGGTTAAGGATAAATAAAAAAATACTTATTTACTTCGTAAATTTTGATTCGCTAAAACTAAAACTCTCCCTCTCACCCCATAGTCTGGGGTTTGAGAGAGAAGAATTAGAGTTTTACAAATGTTGACCCAAATATTACTTTTTTCCGCAGATTCGGATAAGTTTTGTTTATTTCGTTGTCATGAGGCCACATAACTTTTAACTATCAAAAAAATCATCTGACTACCTAACTAACTAACCAAACATCCTACGAAGTAAATAAGTATTTTTTATTTATCCATAACCATTTCCCATTCAAAAATGAGAACATGGATTTTCTAGAATTACAGCGCCAACTACCAAGAATCGGAACAAATGTTTAAGACAAAATGTACGTAGTTTTTTATGTAGAATCTGATTCTGCAATAAAAAATGGAAGTTCCCATTTGAAATTTTAAAGTTGTCTCCCGCCCCACCCGAGGGGACTGAGGTGGCGGGCTAATTTTAGCACCAGCAGATGTCCTCCTCGAAAATAATCAACTTTGGATTCTACACATTTTTTCGTGTGAAGCTTATTTTTCGAGTTATTCTGCTTTGTCAAATTAAAATTTACACCCTGTTGGTTAGCATTTGACTTTTTTGCCAAGATAAACAATGATTTAAGTAGAACCATTTAGTCTAAAAACCGAGGTATTTATGAGCTCAAGTTTTTGAACTTAAATCACAACAGATTGCCCTAATTACAGCAAAATTTTTTCCCAATTTGACCTTCTCAGTCTAACGTAAATGTTATACAATTCGGCTTATTCTGTGGCTATGAGAAAATTATGTGTTAGAAAGAATGTATTTTTGGATTTTAGCGACTGAACTAGTTAGGAACCACTTGCAACCTGCGGTATCGGTTCTGTCTGCTCTTTCCTCCCTCCTACCATCCAAAACATTTGAGCTGATAGCTTCTCCCGACACATGTCACTTTCATTTGTTACATGTATTAAAGATAGTCATAAATTTAACAACACATAGGTAAAATGATGTTCTGCAAGACGTATGTACATGTATTAGCACGATTTCATGAACAAGGCAATAAAGATAACGCAAAATTGAAGCGTCGATTGCAGTAAAACTTAATAAAATTGTAGTACATGTGTCATGCCGTAAACGGAAAAGTAGCACTCTTGTTCTGGCGGCCACACTTTTCGATACATCGTCCCCCCCCCCCCCTTTTCAACCCCTCACTCCCATAAATATCAGCCTAAAATTGTCTCCTTTAATGTTTGCTTCTCATTTATCGGGTGCATGAATTCCACTTTAGTTTCAAAGAGCGGTAGAGGTACATAATCTAACTTGCTTTAAGCTGATCATGGTTGTCAGAGAGAGGCTCCGATCTCACACTGGCTAAAGGAAGTGTAACTTATTTTCCACTTCGCTGAACAACGCATCATGCCATCTTTGTTCCGCCAGCTTCATAAGAATAAATGCTCACATGATCTCCCCTCCGTCGCCTGTACAGTGGCGCATTGTGTTAGAGTCGCTTGCCTGCCGTAGGTATTAAACGCTGACGAGTGAGCTATTGTATTGGTTTCAGCGAGGCTGATTCAAAGGAGCCTGAATTTCCTCTGCACTCTGAAACAATTCCCCTTTACATCCCCCTCTCCCCCCCCCCTCCCCCGCCATTCTTAACTCAAAATATCAAAACGGCTGTAAAAGCTACCTAACTTATTTATCCCCTTTCCCTAAGAAACTTGCCTATGAATTGCAACCTATAACCATCCCTCACAATACCGGGAAGCTAATAACCGAACCTTAAGAATCACGCACAGTATGCACGTTCCAGGGGCATGAACAGTGTTCCTTAGGGCCCTGTCATCTCTTCAACAGCGAGATTTTCTTCTCCCCCTTGCTATGCACAAACTATTACTCCTACAGAAAAAAGAAAAGGACCTTTTTGCAGGAAATTTAATGTACGAGGGTCACTCCAAAAGAAATGCACACTATTTTTGTAAAAATACAGTTCTCATTCTGCATGTGTGAAAGTTTTACAGTGTGTAGATACATCCTTCCCGCTTATTTTCAAACTTAGTTCAACCTGTTCCCGTGAGTGGCACCGTCACAGCATGTCTTCAAGATGGCTGCTACACTTGACGTTCGTCAGAAGCAGCGTGCTGTCATAGAATTCCTGTGCTGTGAAAACGAGACAGTGGGAAATATCCACAAGAGGTTTAAAAAGGTGTATGGAGATGCTGCTGTCGATCGCAGTACAGTTAGTCGGTGGGCAAGCAGGTTACGTGATGAAAGGGGGCACGGCAGTATTGAGGATTGTCCTCGCAGCGGCAGGCCTCATACTGCACACACTCCAGACAATGTGCAGAGAGTTAACGAATTAGTGACTGCTGACAGACGCACTACAGTGAACGAATTGTCACGCTTTGTTGGGATAGGGGAAGGAAGTGTTTGCAGAATACTGAAAGTGTTGGCGTTAAAAAAGGTTTGTGCCAGGTGGGTTCCCAGGATGTTGGCAGTGGCTCCCAAAGAAACAAGAAAAACGATATGCAGCGAACTTTTGGAACAGTACGAGAATGGTCGAGATGAATTTCTTGGAAGAAATGTGACAGGTGATGAAACATGGCTCCATCATTTTTCACCAAAGATGAAGAGGCAATCAATGGAGTAGCATCATGCAAATTCACCCAAGAAAAAAAAAATTCATACCACACCTTCTGCTGGAAAAGTTATGGCTACGGTGTTTTTCGATTCTGAAGGGCTCTTGCTTGTGGACATCATGCCAAGTGGAACCAGCATAAATTCTGATGCATATGTGACGACACTGAAGAAACTTCAAGCTCGACTGAGTCATGTTCGACTACACCGGCAAAAGCAGGATGTTTCGCTGTTGCACGACAATGCACGGCAACATGTCAGCCAAAAAACCATGGAAGCGATCACAAAACTCGGACGGACAACACCGAAATAACCGCCTTACAGTCTTGACCTGGCTCCATGTGACTATCATCTCTTTGGGAAACTGAAAGACTCTCTTCGTGGAACAAGGTTTGAAGATGATGATTCCCTTGTGCACACTGCCAAACAGTGGCTCCAACAGGTTGGTCCAGAATTTTACCGTGCAGGTATACAAGCGCTGGTTCCAAGATGGCGTAAGGAGAAAGTATGAGGAGAAATGAAAATATTGTTCCTAAAGGATGTATCTACACACTGTATAACTTTCAAACATGTAGAATAAATTATGGATAAAAAAAATAGTGTGCATTTCTTTTGCAGTGACCCTCATAGTCAAATTTTTTACTGGGATATGTTATAGCTAGAGGCCGTAGTTTTAGGGTTATTAAAGAACTAATTGTTTGCACGTAGTCGAGTGAGAGACTAAGAAAATCTCGCACTTGGTTTTTGAAGGCGTTGCGGGTTGCGTAAAACCCATAAGTAGGTGCAGCTGACTCACCCTGTATAACATGGAATTTTACTGGACTGATGTGCTAATGCATGATCGACGCATCAAAAACTCGCCTATCGAGCACATATTGCAGAGTCCTCCCTTGCTGTTATCGCCTGTGGAGAGACTGCGGTCGGCGGAGGGAGTGTTTGTGCTGACCGGAGGCTGCGCTTACGTCCGCGGACTGGCGGTCGCTTGATGAGCCAATTTGTGCCGAGTCCACGCACTGAGTCAGCTGGCCTCCGTTACGCCACTGCCACAAAACCTGACCCGGCGACGCAGCTCCGCGTGGCACGGTGATTAATCAGAAGGCAGAGATCAGCCGCTCGTCGTTCAGTAACGCGATCGCGAGTCGTACCACTGGGGATAGGCTTCATCGATACAGTTTTTTGGGGAAGTTTTCAGCGTTCCTCTCGTCAAGAAAATTGCGCTTTGCAGTTCTGTGGTCTCCAACAGTTTCAATAAATATTTTCACTTCACAAATCAATTTTGTTTACTTGGGTAAGTGAACTTTATTATCTCAGTTATTCAATACAACAGCAGAAACTAAACCGCTAACGTATTTGGCTAACATTAGGTACTGTGCCCCTTTGGTGACACAATATATCATCCACTAACAAACATTCTGGAGGGCAGTGAACTATTTTCAGTTGAAATATTATTGAAAAACTTCAATCAGCCACATATAGATTGAAAGGAGAAGTGCATGTTTAAGACAATGCCTCATTACGAGATGACTATTTGTATTGTAATTTAATTAGATAAATGCCGATGTGTCAGACATCGTACTGTATTTTTGCTGCTGCATAAACCTCTCCATGCGTGTTCTGACGAACTCAATAGAGTCTTAATCATTTAGTAATGTGCACAGTGATAAAGACAACATATTTGTGTTTCGTAGGAGACATGTACAAATCTAACTCTCCTGCAGACATCTTAAGCGCTTAAAACGTGAAAAAAATCGAAAATCATATTTCGTAACCTGTAATGAAAAGTCGTAGAGCACATAAGGTCAAATCTAAGATATGTTGTACCTGTCAGGTATAACTGGGCGTGCAGCATATTTGCGCCAACATTCATTTGAAAAATTGAACACTTAGTACGCTTCTTTTAGTAAAAGATTTTTATTTGACATTTTGTCGGCACATTGATAGGATTTAAATGGTTAAAAAGAGAATGCAGGGGGCATGCTTTTTAAATTATATACAATACAATTATTCGTGAAATTCTCGGAAATAGTTTATTCTCTTGTTCAGAGACACTTAGTGCATATGAATACTGTCTGTCCTTTAAATCTTGGTCTTCTACATCTATACCTTGTGTCCATAACCTGAGGAAAAAGTGCATTAGTTCGGGTAGACTTAAGTGGAACTGGTTATGTGGAACTCTTGTACTTCTTGCGTAGCAGTTCTGCCTCTACACTGGCTGAAGCCTATTTCTCCTTTACTCGTTTTAAGACGAATTTTAAAACTGTCACGGGCCCTCTCCGTAGGTGGTAAACAAAGTTTTAGAACTCCATTTACACTGCGTGGAGCTTAAAACCTCGGGGATCTATCGCTAATAAAGTAAAAGCTTCAGAGCATTAGCATTTCATTAGAATTTCCGCATCGCAATAAAAGTGAAAAGCAATCAGTCAAAACAATGTTACGGTCGGATGTTAATGTGAATTAGGTCACTGAAGTATTAATAATATAAATAATTTCATGTTAATACCTAGTTGATATTTTTGCAGACATCTTTGTCCAACGGGGATAGTTCACCTTATATAACGCACGACTAGACACTGAATTCAAAATCTCATCCTCTTTTCATTCCTCCGACTCTTTTTTTTTTTCCTCATTGCCTATCAATATCGAGATACATTTACTACAAGCCGAAAACGTCATAAGGTCTAAATGCTCCATTTCGTCGTTAACTGACCGAATTACAAAATTAATAATCATTTATATTTTATTTTAAAATACTGCCTGCAAGAATTCTTCACAGTCCTTCCCAGTACTTTCACGAAGCAAAATTGGCGTTAACATTCGCTGCAGCCAGGATAACTTGGCAGTCAAGCACAATTTGGTAGCGATCCACGTTGTCCCGGTAACGTGTGACCGGCCAAAGTGTACGACTAATGAAAGGCTTTGGAATCCCCATAGAGTAATCATACCGATGTAATTTGAAGTTGAAATCACCAAACTGCAAATTACAAAAGGCAGAAGACTGATCACATTATACAAGTCCTTGCGAGGATACAGCAGTAACCAGGCTCTTATTATGTCGATTAAATGTATTCGACAATCAAAAAAAATGGCTCTGAGCACTATGGGACTTAACATCTATGGTCATCAGTCCCCTAGAACTTAGAACTACTTAAACCTAACTAACCTAAGGACAGCACACAACACCCAGCCATCACGAGGCAGAGAAAATCCCTGACCCCGCCGGGAATCGAACCCGGGAACCCGGGCGTGGGAAGCGAGAACGCTACCGCACGACCACGAGATGCGGGCATTCGACAATCATCCGTTCATTCGTTCATTCATTCATTCATTCACATAGCACTGACTCAACAAGTCGTTGGAAGTCCCTTGCAGAAATATAATCTATAGCCGTCCATAATTGCGAAAGTATTGCCGGTGCAGGATTTTGTGTACAAAATGACCTCTAGATTATGTCCCATAACTGTTCGTTCGATTGGATTTACGTCGGGCGCGCTTCAAACCAATCGTGAACAATTGTGGCCTGGTGACATGGCGCATTGTCATCCATAAAAATTCCATTGTTGTTTGGGAACATGAAGTCCATGAATGGCTGGAAATGGTCTCCTAGCAGCAGAACATTACTAATTTCAATCAGTGATTAGTTCAGTTGGACCAGCGGGCACAGTCCATTACATGTAAACACAACCCACACCATTATGGAGCCACCACCAACTTTGCTAGGCCTTGTTGACATCTAGGGTCCACGGCTTCGTGGGGTCTGCGCCACACTCAAACCCCACCATCAGCTCTTACCAACCGAAATCAAGACGCCTCTGGCCAGGCCTCGATTTTCCAGCAGTCTGGAGTCCAACCGATATGGTCACGAGCCCAGGAGAGGCACTGCAGACGATTTCGTGCTGTTAGCAAAGGCACTGACGTCGGTCGTCTGCTGCCGTAGCCCATTAACGCCAAATTTCGCCGCACTGTCCTAACGGATACGTTGGTCGTACATCCGACATTGATCTCTGTGATTATTTCACGCAGTGTTGCTTGTCTGTTAGCACTGTCAATTATGTGCAAACGCCGCTGCTGTCGGCCACTGTCTTGTCCGTGGTGAGTGGTAATGCCTGAAATTTGGCATTCTCGGCACAGTCTTGACACTGTGGATCGCAGAATATTCAATTCTCTTTCAAATTCTGAAGGTGGCAGGGGTAAAATACAGGGAGCGAAAGGCTATTTACAATTTGTACAGAAACCAAATGGCAGTTATAAGAGTCGAGGGGCATGAAAGGGAAGCAGTGGTTGGGAAGGGAGTGAGACAGAGTTGTAGCCTCTCCCCGAAGCTATTCAGTCTGTATATTGAGCAAGCAGTAAAGGAAACAAAAGAAATAAAAACTTTGAAATTCGCCGATGACATTGCAATTCTGTCAGAGACAGCAAAGGACTTGGAAGAGCAGTTGAACTGAATGGACAGTGTCTTGAGAGGAGGGTATAAGATGAACATCAACAAAAGCAAAACGAGGATAATGGAATGTAGTCGAATTAAGTCGGGTGATGCTGAGGGAATTAGATTAGGAAATGAGACGCTTAAAGTAGTAAATGAGTTTTGCTATTTGGGGAGCAAAATAACTGATGATGGTCGAAGTAGAGAGGATATAAAATGTACACTGGCAATGGCAAGGAAAGCGTTTCTGAAGAAGAGAAATTTGTTAACATCGAGTATAGATTTAAGTGTCAGGAAGTCGTTTCTGAAAGTATTTGTAAGGAGTGTAGCCATGTATGGAAGTGAAACATGGACGATAAATAGTTTAGACAAGAAGAGAACAGAAGCTTTTGAAATGTGGTGCTACAGAAGAATGCTGAAGATTAGATGGGTAGGTCACATAACTAATAAGGAGGTATCGAATAGAATTGGGGAGAAGAGAAATTTGTGGCACAACTTGACTAGAAGAAGGGATCGGTTAGTAGGACTGAAATGTCCCCTTTTTTGAACAATTTTACATAACTGTGCTTATACTGACACACAATATTTTTTAGCGCAACGCAATCTGACTTTCACAAAATCCCTACAAAAGAATGGCCCTGACTAACATTAAACTATACCTTTCACAAATCACTAAATCACTTACCTCACAATAATCTTCGTTTCTCCCACTACTGCAATACAGCAAGCGCCACTACTGCCAGCTAAATAAAAGATTCAAACTATGGAAGGCACTAACTACTGATAGGGATGGTTAGCAAATGAAAGATATTAATAGAGAACAAACAATGTATTTACCTTGATATCATCATATATAAATATAGCAGTTCATGACAAATTTCAAAACTCCGCCATCTCTCTCCCCACATCCACCACTGCTGGCGGCTCACCTCCAACTGCGCAACGCTACGCGCTGTTCACAGCCAGCTGCCTAACACTACAATGGCGAGTATTACAACAATGCAAAGCAGCCACAGACTGCACACAGCACAGCCAGTGATTTTCATACAGAGGTGGCGTTACCAATAAAAAAACCTAAACAGCCTACTTACAGGACATGTTCTGAGGCATCAAGGGATCACCAATTTAGTACTGGAGGGCAGCGTGGAGGGTAAAAATCGTAGAGGGAGACCAAGAGATGAATACACTAAGCAGGTTCAGAAGGATGTAGGCTGCAGTAGGTACTGGGAGATGAAGAAGCTTGCACAGGATAGAGTAGCATGGAGAGCTGCATCAAATCAATCTCAGGACTGAAGACCACAACAACAACAACAACAACGATTTCCGAAATGGAATGTCCCATGCGGCTAGCTCCAGTTACCACTACACGTTCGAAGTCTGTTAATTCCGTCGTGCGGCCATAATCACGTCGGAAACCTTTCCGCATGGATCACCCGAGTACAAATGACAGCTCCACCAATGAACTGTCGTTTCATACCTTGTGTACACGACACGATACTACCGCCATCTGGATATGCGCATATAGTTACACCACGACTTTTGTCACCATTCTTTCTAAAAAAAAAAAAAAAAAAAAAAAAAAAAAAAAAAAAAAAAAAAAAAAAAACTATAGTGTATTTCAGCTTAAAGCACTGCAATCATTAGTGAAATACTTTCAGTCTTGATATTCCACTTATTTAGCTGATATCCTTTTCTTCATTAGCTACTGGTTCACAGTGATGACGAAAGAAACCGTTACCTTCAGTATAGAATTTTTGATCCGTGGCTCATATATTTTCTGTGGAAAAGTAAAGCTAGTAAGAGTTGTAATCTGAAAGAAAATTGGATCCAGCTCAAATCACAAACAGAGCATTCAGTTACAGCTGTCAGTCTGCATGGATTATGAAGGCACTGCGTTACAGTCGTCCTTTTGGACTAGCGCTAAAATGCTCCACTACTTTCTTGGTAAACTGTCAGTGAATAAGGCTTATCATCCTGCCTGCCGATGAAAGTGTCAAATGTAAAACTATGTCACTTAGATAACAAGGGAAAGTGACTGAGAAATGCTGTGCTGTTATGCTCAAATGATGAAACAAAGGAAAGCATACGTTGCAAAACCGGTGCAGGCACATACATGCATCTTGAAAAGCACCAAGGTGATCACAAAGCTTAACGACTCCATACGATGAACGAATCACCGTCAACAATGTGTATGAAGAATTCTGTGATCTGATAAGACATTAAAAAAGGTTATGGAGCTCATCCGACTAAATTTGCTCGGAACCTGATCAAGAATTCTACGACGCTGTCATCTCCCTTGGCTCATAAAAGCATCCCATGAAACTTTCTTTTGCTTTACCACATTGGAGGAGACTGAAATCTGGAACCTCTCTGTCTCATTCCCAGCTGACTATGATTTGAATTAAAACTACAGAGAATTGTACAAGTCCATGCAAGCCCTGCTAACTTGTTTAGAGAATTGTGGCTGTAGTAAATAATCAGAACACTGAAGTTCAAAGTTTCGTTGTAGTCCAAGGAGAAACCGAGATTTACTTTCAGCACAACATAGGAAGGCAGTTAAGAACTAGACACAAATTATCAATGAGCACATGTGCTCTAATAGTAGAGAGTATCAAATAAATTGCTGTGACTGTGATCGATATTACAGGTCTTTTCGACATATGTTTCAGGGGGCGTATGTGGCCACAGGATAGGGCTGGTCATTCTATTCTTTGCATCAAGAGAAATTTGCACATTTTACATGCTGCAGCAAAACGTTGTTTTCTCAGTTGATTAGAGGCATTAAAGACTCATAAAAAATAGGAAGAATCAACGTAGAAGAGTTCTCAGCGTACGACAATGCACTAGAACTGTCGTTCTCTTTATCTGTTTTCTGACCACAATCATAGGATGTTCACTTTCACATTTTTCTACGCGTGAGCGACCTGTTGGCCCTGTAGCGCGATTGCTGGCCGCATCGCAAGTTAAGTTACTTCTCCTATTGTCACAGAGGGCAGTGTTGTTTTGCATTTTACGTGCCTTAGCTTCTCCTTGGTTAACATTTTTACGGACTATGTTGTTATCCTGTGCGGAGATAGTGCCTGCATGCCCTCACTTCACGTGCGCTGAATTGTTCCTTACATTGTAACGGTGTTTTTGTCATCCAGTTTATTGCCGAGTTATGTTTGCTTATCAGTAAATTCACCTCTCCTTTTTTAATTTTTATTACTGCTTAATATTTCTAATGCTTCACATTACAGACTGCCGTTATGTTATTACATTTGGTCCTGCGAGGTGTATTATAACCAAGTGCTGTCGACCCGAAATACGTGCTTGGCACAGTGGAGATATGAGATGTATAGGTCACAACTTTATGACCAGCTCTCAGGTGTGATATCTATAGCTGCAAGGTGGTAACCTATATGGGCTACGCACTGGGAGTGCAAGGCCCACATCAATTGCCTCTTTGCATTTTCAAATAATTAATCAGGACAGTAACGACAAACAACATCATGGATGTGAACAAATTTGTGGTTCGTCGCGCTGTGTTAACAGAGATAGCTAACGGATGAGCAGTGAGAATGTGCTGCATTGCGTTAAGTGCAAATAATTTTTGGGGATTGAGTTTCGTGCGGGACTGTACTCAGCCAGTGACGGGATGCCAGCAGCGCGTTAGCCCAAAGTTCGAATTCTACAACCTACAGCACCCCATGGATGTTGGCACCCCAGGGCGATCTCTAGCGGCAGGGCTATACAGGGTGAAAAGTATTTAAACCGACAAACTCTGGGAGGCTGTAGGGGACATCAAAACAAATATTTTTCCCTAATGTCATTTTTTCCTATGAGGATTATTTAAACTTGTGGAGGCCTTATTACGCTCTTCAGTTGTTAGAGGCCATATTACGCTCTTCAGTTGTAGGCAACTGCTGTCCACCAGTGTAGTAGTGCATTGTCTCTGTTTACTAATGTAGTGATACATCTGGAGTGAGTACACTGATATGGTTGGTGCGTACTACGTAGCGCACCACAACGGACGAGCTGCACAGCGGGTTTCTACATCTACATCTACATCCATACTCCGCAAGCCACCTGACTGTGTGTTAAGCACTGGTTTGCTGTATGCCACATATGGATTGGAAGAATTTTGTTTATCAACAACAGTATCCTAATCGCCGTATCCCGCATCATACGACCTTTGCTGCTGTGTACCAACGTCTGCATGAGACCGGGTCATTTTGTAGATTACCTGGACAGGGACGCTGTCGCACGGTTAGAACTCTGCAAGTTGAGGAAGCTGTCTTGCAGCATGTGGAGCGGGATTCTTCAATCAGCACTCGTGCAATTGCACGTGAAAAGGGGACGAAACAGACAAATGTAAGAACAGTCCTTCGAGAGCAATTGTTACGTTCATTTCACTTACAGCGTGTCCGCAACCTGGAACCAGTTGATTATCCACCCAGAGCACAGTTTTCGCAGTTGTATCTGGAACAGAGTGAAATGCATCCTACATTTCCATCCTCTGTGTTTTTACCGACGAAGCAACGTTCGGGGGGTGATGGAGTCTTCAACATGCATAATTCGCATGTTTGGAGTGAGGATAACCCACAATTCGCAGTTACTAGCGCTCATCAAGTGCGGTTCTTCGTTAATGTGTGGGTCGGTGTTGTTGGGGACTGTTTAATTGGGCCGTATCTGCTACCTTGTTGTTGTCTCTTGGTCATAAAAAAATGGAAAAGGGTTTGTTGGTTTAATTAATTTGCCGGCAGAGAAATCTTCCTCTACCGGTTTAAATATTCCTCATAGGAAAAAATGACTTTAGGGGAAAATATTTGTTTTGATGTCTCCTACAACCTCCCAGAGTTTGTCGGTTTAAATACTTTTCAGCCTGTATACCACCCGACAGGCAGGCGGCCTTTCCCTCAGAACACTGCGAGGAGAGCAGAACGTCTCCCTTAAGTGAAGGGCCGTGTCGCCCTGGTCTCACAAAAGCGTCGCGAGCGACATTACCAGGAAGGAATGTACTTCCTCGAATCCCTCACTGTATATTTTTTGAGCATGGGACAGAGGAGCGGAATGTGTCCGTTTAGACGCTGACGCCAAGGAAGCTTCTGGAAAGTTCTTCGGACGAGCGGCGACTCTCACAGGCGACCGCGATTGGCCAGATCTACGTGACATAAGCGGTGTTTCCCGCGCATTCTCAGTCATTCGGGAGTAGCGCTCATTGGTGAAAAATTTGTTAAAATGTTGCGATTGGACAGCCACACCAACGGAGCGGCACGCCGCGCTAGGTTTTTGGTAGAGAGGGCACACTTGCGTTTCAGCGCCCGTCCAATAAGGACACAGTGCTCTGCGCCGGGCGATACGGAGTACTGCGGACTAGCTGTGTACCATATCCGTAATTCCGGATAATTTAGCGGAATTTTGTCGCGTACGCGCGACACTGTGATTGCAGAGACACCGTACCTGATCGGCATAACAACACGACGAGAACAGCCGGCTGGGGACCCTGCCGTGGAGCAGAAGAGCAGAATAGGTAATATACGCTCCTCCGGCTGTAGCACGATCAGCTCTGCAGTACGTAGAAGTTAAACGGGTGATCATTGGCCTATTGAGCATAGCAGCACATTGTCGTATTATTTCCGTAATTAGATACAGACGTAAAGTACGTGACCTAGAATCTTATGTTCTGATTCAGTAAAGGGGAAGTGCCAATCCGCTTCTCTAAGTTTTATAGTTGTAGATTCATGTTTTACTCATTTCTCTTTATTACGATATTAATCTGTCCACACTGAAGAGGCATCACCTCATTAATTCAATTTGTTAGTATATATAATTGTCAAATGGAATAAATCTGATTATCTTTCCCGATATTTTAGACTACACATATATAGAAACAGCTAACAGCAACTCTTTCCTAAACCAAGTCACAAATTTTGATGGAGTTAATTTCATTTTCTATGAGGCAAGCGACCTCACCCCATTAGATTCTTCAACAGAGGCGGGGATTGCATAGTCAGACGTCATTAAGAGATAAGAATCGCATTGGGGGAATTTATAATAGAATTCCGAGTTTAGAATATAGTTCATTTGCACATCGCCCCACGGTAGCAAAGGAAACTCGGAGGTCGCTCCCCATAGCGCCAGCTCATATTTGTCAAGAGTTGACCACTGAGTGTAAGCGTGCTCAGAGGCTATCTTTACGCATTTTTCCCACTTTTGTGTTGGGTAATGGATACGATTTTCTCGAGCTAAAAAAGTGTTAACCATCGACTTCCAACCCAAGGGGATTAGCGTTTCCGAAACGGCGAAGTTCCTTCACGTCTGGGGTGAACATGCGTGCATGTGTCATGGGTGAATTGACGATCCTACTGTGAATAGCTAGCTGCGTGCGCCAGTTACGTCCTATGACAGTGCACGAAGGCCAACCGAGATCTTACAATGTAACAGCTCACGGTCCAAATAAACAAGCAGATAACCAGACTCTGGTACATCACAACTGTGTAACGAGTCCTCCTGAGTATCGGAGTCAAAAGCTGTAGGTGCTGTGTTAAGCTATACAAACGTCGGAGTACCCTTGGAGAAGACTCGGATTCGCTCGTGCAAGAAACAATGCTGAACAACCACGCTTCAGCCACTGAACTAAGAACTCAGAGTGGTTGGCTGCCTGGGAGAGAAGATTGGGGAGATTATGAATCCAACAATCTGAAATCGATCGTCTCAAACCTAACCATGTAGTGCTTAACTGGACGCTTCTGAATCACTAGAACTCCTCCTTCCCTAGTGCAAGCGTATTTAGGCACTCAGCACAATTCGAGGATGATTATTTAGCGTACCTTTTTGCGCTGAAACTGTGTAAAGTGAACTGGCATTATCTTTGACCATGAGGCTCACATTAACAATAAACTTTGTCGCAGTTTTTAAGACAGCGTCTGGAGGCAATGTATATCCATACTGACGGTTTCAAAACCAATGATTCTGTCGGAAGCGCGTACTGCATACCGTGTTTGCAGAAGTCGGCGCTATTCAAATTACCAGCGGCGGCAAGTATCATGACGGCGAAACTTGTTGAGGTACGAGAAGCGCTTCGTTTCTGCTCACGGATGGCAGCATCTCTATTTTCCCTATTTTCCCTATTCCGTGACTTCTAATCCGCTTTTTTTTGGGGGGGGGGGGGGGGGGAGAGTCATCAGTTTTCTGACTGGTTTGATGCGGCCCGCCACGAATCACGAATTCCTCTCCTGTGCCAACCTTTCCCTCTCAGAAGAGCAAAATGTTCAAATGTGTGTGACATATGGGACTTAATTGCTAAGGTCATCAGTCCCTAAGCTTACAAATTACTTAACCTAAATTATCCTAAGGACAAACACACACACCCATGCCCGAGGGAGGACTCGAACCTCCGCCGGGACCAGCCGCACAGTCCATGACTGCAGCGCCCTAGACCGCTCGGCTAATCCCGCGCGGCTCAGAGTAGCACTTGCAACCCATGTCCACAATTATTTGGTGGATGTATCCCAATCTCTGTCTTCCTCTACAGTTTTTGCCTTCTACCGTTCCCTCCAGTACCATGGAAGTCATTCCCTCATGTCTTAACAGATGTCCTATCATCCTGTCCCTTCTCATTATCAGTGTTTTCCACATATTCCTTTCCTCTCCGATTCTGTGCAGAACATCCTCATTTCTTACCTTATCAGTCCAGCATTCGTCTGTAGCACCACATCTCAAATCCTTCGATTCCCTTCTGTTCTGGTTTTCTCACAGTCCATCTTTCAATACCATACAATGCTGTACTCCAGACGTTCGTTCTTAGAAATTTCTTCCTCAAATTAAGGCCTATGTTTGATACTAGTAGGCTTCTCTTGGCAGAAACGCCCTTTTTGCCAGTGCTATTCTGCTTTTTATGTCCTCCTTGCTCCGTCCGTCACTGGCTATTTTACTGCCTAGCTAGCAGAATTCCTTAACTTCATCTACTTCATGGCCATCAATACCTTTCTGATCCTGTCAAGAAGAAGAGGGCGCCGATCACATTTTCTCTGGATGCTGCAGACTAGCTGGACTACTAAAATCCCTTTAACAAGAACTCGTGAAGCTTAATCTTCCATTGCCAACCTGCATGACGCCTTTGTTAGCAGCACAGGATCATACACTTTTCCACGCGATGTACATATTTATCGTTGCTGCAAGCATCAACATCTAAGTCCAATATATCAATGACAAAGGACTGCACAAAATTTTTCTGCAACATTTGACAACAATGATTATGCGGTATTATTTTATCTCAGTTAATTTGGTATCTGTTCGGACCCATTCAGCCATCTCGATAATGGAAAGACGATAGGACAGAGTATTGATTTTCTTGTCAGTCACGATGATACGAACGTAAAGACAACGCAACAGCCAGTCCCCAAGTGAAGATTATAATGTGTTGGTCTATCGGTAACTACGTATGTTCTGTCTTCAAGGTGTGTGTGTGTGTGTGTGTGTGTGTGTGTCCGTACATGCAAACCAATATTCTAACACTAATTTTCTATAAATACCTGCGTATTTTACGTTAGTATGAGCTGGCTATTCGATGTAAACTGAAGGCCAATAAATTCAATTAAAAAGATTTGAGAGCATAGTATCATTCATTGAATATCCATTTTAAAGTCAACGTAATTCGGCACGTACTGAAGCTTGCATCTTCATGGATAGTGCAGAGGAACATAGAACAAAACCGCTGCGGCAGGAGCTCAGTTTCCACCCCGTGGATGTCCCATTGAGACATGCGTATTTTACGTTAGTATGAGCTGACTATTTGATGTAAACTGAAGGACAATAAATTCAATTAAAAAGATTTGAGAGCATTGTATCATTCATTGAATATCCATTTTAAAGTCAACGTAATTCGACACGTACTGAAGCTTGCACCTTCGTGGATAGTGCAGAGGAACATAGAACATAACCGCTGCGGCAGGAGCTCAGTTTCCACCCTGTGGATGTCCCATTGAGACATGGGCGTCGACCGTCCCGAAGGTCGCCGCATTCCTGCGCCAGTGATGCAACGCGCTGGCACGGCGCTACCAGCTACCAGCTAGCTATAGCTGTTCTGTTATCTTCTTTAAACGCCGCTGTCAGACGGGGCTGGTGCACTGTGGGATTCCGGCGGCGGCTGCATTCCTCACGCGTAAGTCTCTCGCCACTTTTACTTCAACGTCGTTGTCACACATTTAAGCAACGACAATTTTTCTTTAATTTTATCGAACTGTATGTATTCGTTCCGCAATGTTTATCTTCGCAGAATCAAAAAAGTTCTCAATCAGTGTAATGCACTTACGCTAGAGTTTTATTTATGTAAGAAAATGTTCCTGGAATGTGTGTTCCAGCAATTGCAGATCACTCTCCGATTTACCTTTCCTTCTCTTACGGTAGCATAAAATGCAGTGACCCGATGTTCTTTTTACATGACAGACGGTAAAGTGACATGCGTCCACATCCAGCAAGTGATGACTCCGCCTTTTATTTATTTATTTATTTATCTGTCTGTCTATCTATGTATTAAGTACCGTGGGACCATGCGAACCAAAGCCACTTGGTCATCTAACGAGTCAGTACATAGTTTATAGAAATCTTCTTAGATAATTTGTAAACAAAGAATCGAATAATTACAGAACACGAAAAAGAAGAGTATAGGAATAAATAACTCTGATTTGATCCATTATAAATGGTTCTGAAATCCTGCAACCGTGAAAACGATAGGTTTGTTTATAAATAACTCATCTGCTACCAGTCACTATTTTCTTTATTTTATTTTTCGCACGACGCATTTCGGGAAATGATTCCCATTTTCAAGTGCGTTCTTTGTGTTTATGTCATTCCTATGTGATGTTGTCTATGTGTGAGATTCTGCTTCATTTTGTTGACTTTACTGCAATATATAAGAAAACACGCGATTTTTAGTCGGTTGTCGATCCTTTTGTGAAGTTAGTGGAAAAATTTCGGCCACAGCGTCCGGCTGCTTACTAAGGAAAGATATCAAACCAGCATTCACAACGTACCTGTGGCACCATAAAGTGCATCACATACACAAAATCCGAGCTCATCATCAATAATGTGTTACCGCTAGATATAAATTATTATGCCTGTCCTGCAATGGTTTATCCACAAAAAAGACGATAAATGACCATGGAAACGGTTTTGAGGAACAACAAAAAGGGAAAAATCAAAAAGAAAATGAATATACAAACGAAAAACTATAAAAACGACATTAATGTTAACCAACTTCATGAATACAATAGCTTAACAGAAAGAAATGTTTAAAAATGTATCGTTGTTAATAATTTAAATAAATATATATGGTTACAAAAAAGAAATTCGTTCCCGACCGGGTTGGAAATTTTACCCGCTCCTGGACTGGGTGTTGTGTAGGCCTCATCATACTTTCATCATCATCACTGACACGCAAGTCACATAATGTGACGTCATCTGAAATAAGACTTACCAACCGCCGGTTGAGCTTCCCCCTTTTGGGCCTCCCGGCAGACAGACAGACATTTCATTTCATTTTTATGCATCCGTCCAGATGAAATGAAAGCAGTCTGTCTCGCATTTATAAAATATTCGCAGTATTTGACATCCAGATCATTTATAGCAAGAAATACCAGCAAAAGCGATGTGAACACTTAAGAAAGCTGTAGGGGATTGCAAGATACAAAAAAAAATGGTCGGCCAGGTTAGATATGAAAACAAAATGATTGTGACACGTGGAAAATTTTATTCTGAGTAATGACTTGATAGCTGAGCAGAATACGACACATTTGTCGCCACACGTGGAAAATTTTATTCTAAGTAATGACATGATAGTTGAGAAGAATACGGCACGTTTGTCGTAATGGAGAGAGCAGTGAGGGGTTAAGCCAGAGTAGTAGTTAGGTAGATGCAACTGAATTCGGGCTCGTTTACTACCTATTTTTCACGTGGCTCATCTGCAAAGGGGGTTGGTAGTAAACCGTTGCATTTGCGCCCCAATTATTGAGTCATATGTTGGCTAGCTTTTGAACAGCAGTGAATTGAACTATACACGTTCAGATTGAAACTTATTTATTCAAAAGAAACACTTTAACTTTGTGGCCATGGATTTTTAAGTTGACAAATAAATTCGATTTATACAAATGATAATCGGTGCGATTCGTACACTGATTGTCCCGCACCTACACACTTTCACGTTGTTCCTTCGCATACACTGGCGTCCATGCTTGCACTCGCGGCACTTTGCCGCTCCCAACTTAACACCACAACGGACAACGACAAAAGACCCCATTTTCCCGCTCATATCCACAGTCTTGAATCGGGTCACATGACACTACATTAGTCAAAATAATCCCTAAGCATGGCCACAATTCGTTTACAATATTTTATAACATTTAAATACTTAAATCTAAATACATTATATAATTTTACACATTTATCACCACACTTTCATAATTCGTTGCAATTAATAGAAAACCAAAACACTACGCAACGGAAATACAACGCCCATCAAAACACAAAATAAGTATTTTCCGGTCTACTTTGCCCAGCATATTATCTCTGCTGCGGTGCTTTAAATTTAAATTATGAACTACTTGAAAGAGCTCCATATTATTCCCTGTTACCTTACATAGATATATGTTACTAAAGCCGTGCAGAGGTGAAGAGGGTGCCAGGATGCAGAAATAATTTGAGGACTATGACTCTAAAAGACCGACGAACTTCAAGCGCTCTTTAAAACATAGCAGAGTAGCTGAAATTGCTGTAAGTGAATTTAAGAGAATACTTTCATGTATTTTTTCCTCCTCAATGATAGTGTGAAGGAAAGACCTAATTGCTGTGATGGTACATAGCACATGATACACGTTCCAGTCACAGTGATGGAGACCACCGCCTTCGTTCGACGTCAACGTGCAATAACCACACACAGACGGCAGGTGGCAGCACTAGAAGTGTAGGGTATATAAAGCGTGTCGGGGGGAGGACTCGGATAACAGTGCAGTCGTCATCGTAATTCGGAGACGGAGTGATTTATCTGATGTCTGTAACGACATGATCATTGCCTTTCGGCCAGGGATGGCAGCATTCCCGAAACGGCTAAGTTTGTAAATTGTTCGCGTGCCGCTGTGGTCAAACTATACCCTGCATGGGAAACTGGCGCTATCAGAAATTGCACCGAAGCAACTGTGGTGCACCACGGGCTATAGATGACAGGGGCGAGTGACGGCTGCGGAGATACGTCCGGGCGAATAGGCGTGCAACTGTTGAGCAACTGACCGCCCAGATGAATCAAGGAGCTACCAACAGTGTCTCCTCAAAGACTGTTCGGCGGTCGTTGCCGTGCATGAACCTCCGCAAGCAGGCGCATGCACCCATGCCGACTGATGGTCATCGGCGACGAAGGCTGGAATTTGCACGCCATTACTACAACTGGACGTTCACTGAATGGTGACAGGTGGTCTTCTCAGATGCACTCACTCCGCCTTCAGGCCACAAGTGGCCCATCGGGACCATCCGACCGCCGTACCATCTTCAGCTGAGGATGCAGATAGGAGGGGCGAGTGGTCAGCACACCGCTCTCCCGGTCGTTACGATGGTTTTCTCTGACCGGAGCCGCTGCTATTCGGTCAAGTAGCTCCTCTGTTGGAATCACGAGGCTGAGTGCACCCCGAAAAACGGCAACAGCGCAAGGCGGCCAGGATGGTCACCCATCCAAGTGCCGGCCACACCCGACAGAGCTTAACTTCGGTTATCTGACAGGAACAGGTGCATCCACTGCGGCAAGGCCGTTGCCCCGAAGTTACTGGAGAGGAGCAATAACTAAGCAAAAGTAATATAGTAAGGAAGGAAAATATTAGTTACTAATTATATTCTTTACGTGCACACTGAAGTGCAGGAGATGCTGAATTCTGTGATGATGCTTAGCTGGCAGAGCACCACCTCCCCGTATTATGCGAACTCTAGAGGACAGCTGGAATGCTGCAGCTATTTTAGCTATTTTTTTTAAAGAGCTGGAGCCCCTCCATCCCCACACCGGCATGATGGCCAACACAAAAGGTCTACTGCCATCTCACATCTCTGCATAAGGGTTAGTTTTCACTACAGTGAGGTCTCGCGGGATGTGAGTACTACGATCTTTGCGTACGTCTGGTTAAGGTTACCCATTAATATGCGCTCATCTGGAGATAGATTGGGTCGAAAGTTGAACGAAGGGTAGCGATTTGAAGGGCAGGGGAGAAAAAGTGCCAAGGCAAGAGTTAAGGGAAAAAGTCTCTGCGATAGTTGGGTCGGGTTGTAAGAGCAGCAGCGGTTTTCTTGCTGCGTGCGACAGGTCATACAAGGGTAGGGTTTGTTAGTAGTTGGTATCATGCAACCTTTGACGTTTTGCGGTGCTGTTGCTCGGCGGCTGCCGCTGGGTGACGGTGTTGATTTCTCGGTCAGCGTCAGCATACCTGTAACAGTTAGGTTCATCGTCGATAGGTCATATATCAGATTCACAGTGTAGGGTAATGTTGGCGGTTTGTTTGTGCGTCAGTGCGCGCGCAAGCTTGTCGGTTTCTCTGTCGGTCGGCTCTAATAGCAGCTGGCATATCCAGTCAACGTTGCTGACATGCAGGGGCTTGCCGATGTTGTCGCTTGTGGGTTTATGTTAGTTTGCCATAGGTGGTAATGTCCTAGCTAGTAGAGTCTTTGGCCGCTTATGTTTCCACCTAAAGTTGTGATATGCTGCAGCTGGGCAAAAGCCCTTGTATATAGCGGGAAGACGGCGCTTCGAATGTGATGTGAGCAGTTCGACGTAGTCGTCCGCGGACAACTCTTTCTGTTCATTCTGCAGTTCAGTGTTCTGTTTTGCCTAATGTATAGGTAGTCGCCTTCTATTCACTGTCAGTTTCCAAAGCATATAACCCTTCTGATTTGACAACTGTACCACAGTGTCTTTACTTGGGTCTAATGCTCACCGACTTCAGTGCTAAGGGAAGGCTGAGTCATTTGCTACTTCTTAAAACACAAGTGTCCTTTTCGTATAAAATGTGTAAGTGTTTACCTTTTGTCCGCATCTCGTGGTCGTGCGGTAGCGTTCTCGCTTTCCACGCCCGGGTTCCCGGGTTCGATTCCCGGCGGGGTCAGGGATTTTCTCTGCCTCGTGATGGCTGGGTGTTGTGTGATGTCCTTAGGTTAGTTAGGTTTAAGTAGTTCTAAGTTCTAGGGGACTGATGACCATAGCTGTTAAGTCCCATAGTGCTCAGAGCCATTTTTTGTTTACCTTTTTGCTTTATAAGTGAGATCTTTTACTGTACTCGAACACAGCTAATATTGTAATTCTCCTTTGAAAAATGTGTGTCTAAATCGGTTCTGTTTTACATTCGAATTGAGCCACTATAGACTAATAGTGAACAATCAATGTTATTTTCCATTTGTAGCTGTTGCCCTCTGCCAGCTTTGATGTCATGTCCGTACCTCTTGAACCGATCTCTCAGCACCTTCTTCTGGTCTTCTGAAGGGTACCCTCCGCCACGCACCATACGGTGGCTTGCGGAGATTGTGTGTAGACGTAGACGTAGAACTGTCCGAGTCTTTTTGCCTTTGGTCTTACGAAATTGTAGATCTCCTTTGTCAGACGACCACTGGACATTCAGAAGACGTGTCCAGAAAACAGCAATCTTTTCGTTTTAATCTATGATGTTACTGGTTCTATCTTTCTTTACAGTTCCTCATTTGGTCTCAAACATTTGTGCCCACTGATCCATCTGTTGCCTAAAATCTTCCCTGATATCCTGCGTTCTGTTCTGCCTGACGTATAGGCTAGTCGCCGTCTATTCACTGTTAGTTTCCAAAGCATACAACTCTTCTGATTTGACAACCGTACCCTAGTGTCTTTACTTGGCTTTAATACTCACCGACTTCAGTGCTAAGGGAAGGCGGAGTCATTTGCAACTTATAAGTCTAGAAACCAGTTTAACTACGTGAGTAGCGGTGTTCTTTAAGTACTATATCGGATGTTCTATCCGTCTGAGCTATGTGTTTATAATAAATTATCATATCGCAAGCAAGTTGCTCTAAGTGTAAGTTAAAGATGTGAGCAGAAATCTAAGAACTGTTGCCTCGAAGACGTCGGGTAGACGAGAAGGCGAACATGACGGTGCATAAGAATGCGCAGGCCAGGGTTTGAGGCTGGATCGATGCTACACATACCGCAAGCCGCCACGTGCCGCATGCCGACCACGCTGTGGTCCATCCGCAACCCTAGCGGCCGGCATATGGCTTCAGGTGTCTGTGTACGGGGGATATCGTTTACTGTTATTTGGTAAGTACTGCAACCTACCATCATTATCATTAAGCTTCCGGTTCGTAATCTCAAATCACCTTGAACAAGCGCTTGTTCTTTCACTGAAATGTTGCGATTGGTGAAGATGTATATTCACGAACAACTATACGTCAAAGTATGTTTCCGAATCTATTATTCAAACACAGTATTCAAACATCTGTTCAACACTACATAATTATGTGCTGCTGTGTCTAATAAACTGCTAGGGTTACTGTGTCTGAACTGCAGAGTGTCTTAGTCGTAACCCATAGAGTAAATATCTCATTCACATGCGCAGAACAGATTTTGTGTTGTCAACATACATTGCCGGCCTGGTCACGTGTTCTCGGGACGTATGTTTGTCCGTATAGCGCCCTGTATAATTCGAATGTCACTACACCCCTAGTACAGACAGATTCTTTTCGTACGTGTCGTGGATTATTTATATATGTGGCGCAGACATTTTAACAAAATCCATTTGATACCGGGAATAAACCAGCTACGTAAGTTTTAAGGGCAAGTGATATTGCATTCTGCTTCTTTGCGATAGGTGTCACAGTTCAGATGCACTCGATGTTTGGTAGTTTTCGGTATGATACGGCACTTTACAGTATTACAGAGCCTGACGTACATTTTTGCAGTGATAGTCTTGCAAAACGATTTTTGAGACCTAAAGCACAATTTTTCTTACTGGTGACACTCTGAAGTGTTTATTTACCGCATTTTACGTACTTGCTCCCATTTCATTAAATAAATAGTAGACTGAGTAAGAAGGGGGAAAAATGCGATCGGAGAATAAATGTACTGTAAAGCAAATACAGTTGGTCATGTAACAGTCAACCATATAACACTATTATGGGAAGTGGAAAGTGACACAAATGAAAGAGTTTGGGGACATGTTTACTAATATTTTACGCTTCTTAATCAAATGGTGAAGGAAATAAATTGAAGGCAAAATACACCAAAGAAGATGAATGTGTACTTTGATTAGCTACACTGTTGTGTTTTTTATTTGATTTGTACAGAAAATGTATTTAAGCTGAATGCAGAAATTGGTAGTCGGTGCTGTGGAAAATTAAAAATAATTGGTATAGTATCTATCTTCAGCCACACACGTCCAAATTTTCTCTGTCTAACCATTCCTCTTCAAAGTGTTTTGAACATACTTCGGAATATTTTGTGGGGACAAAAATACTCCTCCTTATTTTCTGGAGCCACATCTTTACTCACCGAGTGAGGTGGCGCAGTGGTTAGACACTGGACTCGCATTCGGGAGGACGACGGTTCAATCCCGCGTCCGGCCATTCTGATTTAGGTTTTCCGTGATTTCCCTAAATCGCTCCAGGCAAATGCCGGGATGGTTCCTTTCAAAGGGCACGGCCGACTTCCTTCCCCGTCCTTCCCTAATCCGATGAGACCGATGACCTCGCTGTCTGGTCTCTTTCCCCAAACCAACCAACCAACCACATCTTTACTCGTTGTTCATCCTTCGGGAAACTAAAATATAAATCACACATAATCATTCTCCATGTCCTAGACGCACTTAAAATGGTCTCCTTCTGTAACTTTACAGTAAACAAAAAGGTTTGGACACACATATTATACGAAGACAATTACAAACTCCCACTCTATTGAATTTATCTGTCTCCCATCTTTCAAATCTATATACATAATCGGCAAGTCACTGATAAATACATGGAGGATAGTATTTGCTGAAACAACTAACCATTCCCTTTCCTGTTCCACTAGCAAATTTACGAGAGGAAGCGATTGTTTGTAAGCTTTTGTACGAGCCGTAATATCAATTATATAGTCATAAAATCGTAGAAAAGTAGGTCTACAGAATCAAGCCTTAATTATAATGCGTCTCGAAATTTTTAAACATAGTACCCATGTAAAGTTACTGTCCCTCCTTTCACATATTTTTCGTTGCATCCGTAGTAACAACAGTAATTCACCATAGCTATTACACTATCAACAAACGGTGAAAACACAAAAACTCTTGATATCATAAATTTCAAACTCTGCGGAAAGCACACACGCACAGTGAAGTCCCGAAAACACGTGCCAATCCTGGTTTAATGTTGACAACCTGCGCAGAACGCAATGCTCACTCCAGAGATATTTACTCTATGTCGCAACCAATCGCGGAGCTTTCTTCGTGCCGGTACTTCGTTGTTGGCCTCATCTACCACTGTTGCCACCTGTCGTCTATGTCGATGACCTGACGTATGAATCGTGTTACCTGCCGTTCGGAAGAGAATGTAAAATATCGTGGTTCTCTGTGCCTTCCTTGAAATAAAAATGTTCGTCCTATTAGTGAAGATAAATCTCTATATCCACGAACAACTATACGTGAAAGTATGTTTCCGAATCTATTATTCGAGCACATATTCAAACATCTGTTCAACACTACATTAATTATGTGGGGCTTCCATCGTCTATAGTGTCTAGTAACTCTGTTAAATTTCCATGATTCCTAAGTGATAACTAGATAAATGTGCCACATCTTCTGTCATTATATTTGCACTTTTATTTTGCGGGCGAAATTAAAACTACTTTTTTATTTGAAACTTTTTATTCTTTCCTTTCTAGCTGCTGGTTATTATGAATCATTCTAAATTTTAATTTTATAAATGGCTTGTCATTTTTTGACTTTTTCATAAATTATTTACTGATGTTATGGTACTGAAATCTATAATGTATGTAAGTTAATGTTGTAAGCCAAGTTTCTATTTGAAAGAGAGGTGTATGTGGCCTTTGTAAACACACATTATTTAGCCATTGCTCGATCATGTTATGTAGATTATAAGCTTCAAAATTTTCAGTATCCTGTGGGGGATGGATATGCGAAGAATAATTTCGTCTGTCGCCGAAAACTGGGTGGCTGTGTAACCTATCACTCCTCAACTCCAATGAGGTCATCCTGTTGCTAGCAGGATCGCTAGTTCGGCTGATTTTCTCATAGCAATCATTTCGTAAGACGTATATGGGAGGAAGTAAGATGTTGCCTATCTCTTCCTAGAACACACGCTCTCAAAATTCAGCAGTGATGCACAACGCCTCTTGCAGCCTCTGCCACTGGAGTTTGATAGGCATCTCCGTAAGCTCTCGCGCCGATATCTTAATGAGCTGGGCGCTGTTCTTTAGATCTTCTGTATCTCTTCTATTACTCCAGCCTGGTAAGGTTCGTAGATTGCCGAGGAATGCTCGAGAATCAGTCCATCATATCTAGTGGCGCTCTGGATGGTCACACAAGACTATCGTGAGTTCTGCTGCAGGAAACTGCACTAAGAGAGATAGCTTTCACCTCTCTAGTAGTCCTTAAAGCATTTCTGAGGTGTATTCATTTTGAAGATACACTATGTGATCAAAAGTATCCAGACACACCCAAAAACATACGTTTTTCGTACTAGGTGCATTGTCCTGCCACCTACTGCCAGGTACTCCATACCAGCGAGCTCAGTATTCGTTAGACATCGTGAGAGAGCAGAATGGGGCGCTCGGCGGAACTCACGGACTTCGAATGTGGTCAGTCGATTGGGTGTCACTTGGGTCTTACGTCTGTACGCGAGATTTCCACACTCCTAAACATTCCTAGACCCACTGTTTCCGATGTGATAGTGAAGTGGAAACGTGAAGGGACACGTACAGCACGAAAGAGTACAGGCCAACCTCGCCTGTTGACTGATAGAGATCGCCGACAGTTGAAGAGATTCGTAGTGTGTAATAGGCCATGTGTAATAGACCATCATACAGGAATCCCAAACTGCATCAGGATCCACTGCAAGTACTATGATGTCTTCAGAATTCTAGTGTAGCAACACATTTCAAATGTTTCTATTCTTTTCTTGTCTACTTACACTGAAGTGACAAAGGTCAACCGGCTGGAGTGGCCGAGCGGTTCTAGGCGCTACAGTCTGGAACCTCGCGACTGCTACGGTCGCAGGTTCGAATCCTGCCTCGGGCATGGATGTGCGTGATGTCCTTAAGTTAGTTAGGTTTAAGTAGTTCTAAGTTCTAGGGGACTGATGACCACAGCAGTTAAGTCCCATAGTGCTCAGAGCCATTTGAACCATTTTGACAGTTGTGCAGGAGGTGAGAAAACTTGGATTTCATGGTCGAGTGGCTGCTCAAAAGCCACACATCACGCCGGTAAATGCCAAACGACACCTCGCTTGGTGTAAGGAGTGTAAACATTGGAAGATTGGACAGTGTAAAAACGTTGTGTGGAGTGACGAATCACGGTACACAATGTTGCGATCCGATGGCAGTGTGTGGGTATGGCGAATGCCCGGTGAACGTCATCTGCCAGCGTGCGTAGTGCCAACAGTAAAATTCGGAGGCGGTTGTGTTATGGTATGCTTGTGTTTTTCATGGATGGGGCTTGCACCCCTTATTGTTTTGCGTGGCACTATCACAGCACAGGCCTACATTGATGTTTTAAGCACTTTCTTGCTTCCCACTGTTGAAGAGCAATTCGGTGATGGCCAT
The DNA here is from genome assembly GCF_023898315.1 of Schistocerca nitens. Classification (NCBI taxonomy): domain Eukaryota; kingdom Metazoa; phylum Arthropoda; class Insecta; order Orthoptera; family Acrididae; genus Schistocerca; species Schistocerca nitens. The sequence goes on along the minus strand of NC_064614.1, from coordinate 602,444,514 downwards.
TGCACCTTTCAACACGATCGAGCACCTGTTCATAATGCACGGCCTGTGTCGGAGTGGTTACACAACAATAACATCCTTGTAATGGACTGCCCAGCACAGTCCCTACCAGAATCCTATCTGACACCTTTGGGATGTTTTGGAACGCTCGCTTCGTGCCAGGTCTCACTGACCGACATCGATACCTCTCCTCAGTGCAGCGCTCCGTGAAGAATGGGCTGCCATTCCCCAAGAAATCTTCCACACCTGACTGAATTTATGCCTGTGAGAGTGGAAGCTGTCATCAAGGCTAAGGGTTGGCCAACACCATATTGAATTCCAGCATTACCGATGGAGAGCGCCACGAGCTTGTAAGTTATTTTCAGCCAGGTGTCCGGATACTTTTTATCACATAGTGTACTATGACCTGCACATAGCAATATTTGTATGCAGCCTGACATCGTACTATCTTGTGGGCAGACAATGAAATATCTATAACAGTGCTTTAAGGTTGTGCAAACACTAGAGGTGCAGTCCTACACATCGTCACAGACATGCAGGTGATATGTGTGTCAGTCCGTACTGACGTCAAATTCAATGGTGAACAGCGAGGTTTAAGACTAGAGTTCTTTGAGGCACATGCCCCTACGGAAACACTTCACCCAGTACGGTCTTCAGTTTGTTGATGTACCAAATTACATTCTAGAGAACTGATCCCCTAAAATGTCAATCATATGCTGCCGCTTAAAATTGACAAATAATACCAGATAATGTTCGCCACTGCTCAGTTGTCTTTAACATGTGTGTGTGTGTGTGTGTGTGTGTGTGTGTGTGTGTGTGTGTGTGAAATCTTATGGGACTTAACTCCTAAGGTCATCAGTTCCTAAGCTTATACAGTATTTAACCTAAATTATTCTAAGGACAAACACACACACCCATGCCCGAGGGAGGACTCGAACCTCCGCCGGGACCACTTTAACATGTGTACAGCAAACAATGGGACATACACATCCCTCTTATACACTATTGTATACTAACCTTGAATATTCCGTTCTACACCTCTTTCAGTGTCTTTCGTTTAGAAGTTGCATATCGTTCATTTTGTTACTTCACGGTGCTGCAATTTTCACAGAAATCGGTATGGGATGGAAATATTTTCAGCGGCCACATCGTTCATTTCGCATAATGATCAGAGTCTAAAAAAATTCGTAATGGGGTTACAAAAGTATTTTAACCCTTTCACTACCAATTTCATTTCAAAAACATTAAATATAGTTATTTTATGTCATGTCCAGAAGTAGCAATTTAAATAGTATATTTCCTGCTGATTCGTTTTGCAAGGGCGATGGGTGGGGGGGGGGGGAGAGGGGGGAGGGGTGATACATACAGGATTATTCATAAGCAACTCCAGCGTTTCAGAAGACGACAGCGCAGAAACTGCAAGAGATATAGAAATATGATACACGTCAGTGCACAGAGTATCTCTGGAAGTTTGTGTCTCGCACTAGAGGTGCACAATATGGGCTCTGTTTGTGATGTGTCAATTCGTAGGTGCAATTCGTTGACATGATGTGTCCGGTAAGGCGAGAAGGTGGTGCGCTTCGCCCATCTGTTCCTAGGATGCCTATCCGCAGGTGCAAAGTAATTCGATGCGACAATACGTAGACCAGGGTTAACGATGAAAGTTAGTACAGCACAACCTACAGGTGCAGTCTGTAATTATAAGAAGTCTGCTAACCATTAGCAGGATTTCCGTTGCCAGTGGGACACTGGTACATAGCAAATTCCATCTGTTTCTCTAATAACCCATCGTGGGAAATATACGTCCCGATGGCAGTCAAAGGGTTAACGCAGATGAAGTCAAACGACAGAAATTTCCTCATGTATTGTTTGGCAATGCAGGCCTGCCAGATTGCACGTGTGCTGTTCGCTGTGAATAGAACCTATATTTACGACTTACCCTATTGGCCCATTCAGCAATAATCCGAGGCTCTTGTCCTCAGACTCTGATTCCCGCGGAACTGTGTCAGAAGTGCGGTCACATGCCTTATCAGAGATGCATCGATAACTTTTCAAGTGTGTCGAGACATGTGCTCTCATTTCCCAGCCATATGTTGTGAACTTATGTCAATTACTTAGTGTGTATCCAGAAATGTAGATGCTGCAACGTCATGACTGCACAAATCAACATACTCTGGTGACACCGAAAGCTTCGCCGAGTGCATTAAAAAATGGTTCAAATGGTTCTGAGCACTATGGGACTCAACTGCTGAGGTCATTAGTCCCCTAGAACTTAGAACTACTTAAACCTAACTAACCTAAGGACATCACACACATCCATGCCCGAGGCAGGATTCGAACCTGCGACCGTAGCGGTCTCGCGGTTCCAGACTGCAGCGCCAGAACCGCGCGGCCACTTCGGCCGGCCCGAGTGCATTAAAAGTGCCGAATAGATACTAAATAATTGAAATGGCACAAATGTGTGTAAGTTTTCCTGTGGTTAGTTGCCGGCTCACTACTGGGTTGGAGGACTGGTTTTTGAAGGAAACCTAAAAACATGCGGGATTGCGGCATCTTTTTTGAGAACATGGAACGGTGAAGAGTATCTGCGACTTCAACCACTTTTTCGATTTGAAAATCGCTTATTATGCGCTGATATTAAAGACGATAAGGGTAGCTGACATACCGAATGTTTGCAAATATCGGTAAAAGCGGTGTTTCTATGCTGTTTAGCTTATCGCTGTTCGTACTATGCAATACAGCAGCTTTAACTTACTGTAGGTAACCTTAATAATTAATACGTGACGCACAACTTGAAGAGCTTCCCTGGTGTTATATTTGTACTGCCGTTTGCATGACTTTGCTTCTATCGACTGCCAGCTGGCAGGACTGTCTCATTTAACAGCCCATTTGCTGCCCGGTCTCCGTCTGTGGGTTGGCTAGTCGAAAATGCATCAGAAGAATTTCAGTGCATAGGAGTCAAGTGTTACAGATTGGATTACGGACAGAGGAGTAAAGGGGAGCAAAACTTGTCTACATAAGAAGCGACGCACAAATCGGCGTATGCGTTAAGGAAATTACCAAATCGTGCGGAATATAAGAATAGTCGCTGAAAATGAATAAGCGTTAAACGTTTGCTACACTGGTAACCTGATAACCGCACAACCTCCCCGGCCTTCCGATGTAACGCTAAATCACGACATAAAACAAAGACTGGTGATGTTGACAGTCAGTGAACCATAGCTGACAGCACAAACACAAATTCAGGAAGTGCTAGAATGAAACATGACGACAAATCAAAACTGTGTACTATCCAGGACTCGAACCTTTTACAGATGATACTCTGCCTCTGTGACCGCGTACGATTCATGAACATTACTTTGTAAGTGCTGCTCTCCTATATTTCCACACTCTCCAGAGTGGCTCAGTGATTAAAACACTAGCTTTGTATTCGGAAGGAGCAGATTCATATTCCTGTGTTCCCATCCATGTTTGTTTGTAGTTTACCTAAATAATTCCTTTGGGAAGGACACGGTTGACAGAACGTGTTAGCTTACGGGGCAGAGAAGGCAATGACCGTCTAACAAAGGTTAATAGTGTTTGGTACATTTCGCAATTGACAATGTAATATATTTTACTACTCGGTCGACAACTATCCATATGAAAATCGTCAATCCCATTACTTTCTGTGTCATATTTTTATCTCTGGTGATGTATGATGGATTTTATGCTAATTGGCGCCATAGGTTTTCAAAAAATGGCTCTGAGCACTATGGGACTTAACATCTATGGTCATCAGTCCCCCAGAACTTAGAACTACTTAAACCTAACTAACTTACGCAGACATCCGTGCCTAAGGACAGCACACAACACCCAGCCATCACGAGGCAGAGAAAATCCCTGACCCCCCGGGAATCGAACCCGGGAACCCGGGCGTGGGAAGCGAGAACGCTACCGCACGAGCCATAGGTTTTATATCGCCATGTGAGCTGTTTCAAATGTGCTATATGAGTATGTGACAACTTATAAGGAGCGATCAAAAAGTTTCCGTTTGAGGGCATTGCTGCGTATCTGCAACGCACCGCAACTCCGATGCGGGTATGCAATCACCGACTTGTAGGCAATTGATTAGAGTGGCATTCGTGTCTTTCCCACGTGCGTGCGGTAATTGCGGAAACGTGAACAATGGAGACGTTACCAAATGCGTCCAAACCAGACGAACGTGCTGTTATTCTTTTTTTGGCTGCCGAATGACATCTAGATCTACATCTACATGGTTACTCTGCAATTCACACTTAAGTGCCTGGCAGAGGGTTCACCGAACCATTTTCATACTACTTCTCTACCATTCCAATCTCGAATGGCGCATGGGAAAAAGGAACACCTAAATCTTTCCGTTCGAGCTCTCATTTCTCTTATTTTATTATGATGATCATTCCTCCGTGCGTAGGTGGATGTCAACAAAATATTTACGCATTCGGAAGAGAAAGTAGGTGATGGAAATATCGTAAATAGATATCGCCGCAAAGAAAACCGCCATTGTTTGCGTGACTGCCACCCCAACTCGTGTATCATATCAGTGACACTCTCACCCCTATTGCGCGATAACACGAAATGAGCTGCCCTTCTTTGCACTTTTTCGATGTCCTCTGTCAATCCTACCTGGTAAGGATCCCATATCGCGCAGCAATATTCAAGCAGAGGACGGACAAGTGTAATGTAGGCTGTCTCTTTAGTGGGTTAGTCGCATTTCTAAGTGTTCTGCCAACAAAGCGCAGTCTTTGTTTCGCCTTCCCCGCAATATATCTATGTGGTCTTTCCAATTTAAGTTGCTCGTAATTGTAATTCCTAGGTATTTAGTCAAATTGACAGCCCTTAGATTTGTGCGATTTATCGTATACCCAAAATTTATCGTATTTCTGTTAGTACCCATGTGAATGACCTCGCACTTTTCTTTGTTTAGTGCTAATTGCCACTTTTCGCACCATAAAGAAATTCTCTCTAGATCATGTTGTAATTGGAATTGATCGTCTGATGATTTAACTAAACGGCAAATTACAGCGTCATCTGCAAACAATGTAAGGAGGCTGCTCAGATTATCACCTAGATCATTTATATAAATCAGGAACAGCAGAGGGCCTATGACACTACCTTTGCGGAACGCCAGATATCACTTCTGTTCTACTCGATGATTTACCGTCTATCACTACGAACTGTGACCTCTCTGAGAGGAAATCACGAATCCAGTCACACAACTGAGACGATACTCCACATGCACGCAATCTGATTAATAGTCACTTGTGAGGAACGGTACCAACAGCCTTCTCGAAATCTAGGAGTATGAAATCGATCTGAGATCCCTTGTCGACAGCACTCATTACTTCATGGAATCAAGAGCTGTGTTGCACAAGAACGGTATATACTGAATCCGTGTTGGTTATGTATCAATAAGTGATTTTCTTCAAGGTGTTTCATAATGTTAGAGTACAGTATATGCTCCAAAATCCTACTGCAAATTGAGGTCAATGATATGGGTCTGTAATTCAATGGGTTACTCCTATTTCCTTTCTTGAATATTGATGTGACCTGTGCTACTTTCCAGTCTTTTGGAACAGACCTTTCGTCAAGTGAGCGATTGTATATGATTGCTAAGAAAGGCGCTATTGTGTCTGTATACTCTGAGAGGAACCTGATTGGTATACCATCTGAACCGGAAGATTTGCCTTTCTTAAGTGATTTGAGTTGTTTCGCAACACCTAAGACATCTGCTTTTATGTCACTCATGCTAACAGCTGTTCTGGTTTCGAATTCTGGAATATCAAACACATCGATCAGAGAAGGAAGGATGTATACGGGACAGTGTGTCCGTTGACCACCATTGTGGAATGGAGTGCCGCTGCTTCAAGATAATGCACATTCCCATACAGCGAATGTCGTGAGGCAGAAGTTACGCCAACTCGAGTGAGAGACAGTCGAGCACCCGTCCTGTAGTCCCGATCCCTCTCCCTACGATTGTCACGCCCTCGGTGCCTTAAAAAAAAGCCTTGGACGGCCAACGATTCCTCTCAAACGAGGATCTGCAGCAGGCGGCTACAGACTTATTCGCGCAGCAGTCCGCTGTATTTTACCAAACGAGTATCCTTAATATGGTGCGTCGTTGGGATAATTGCCCCAATGCACACGGCGATTTTACTTGATTTTCATAGCGATTTTGGACTGTACGGACTTCAAACGTACATTTTTTGATCGCCCAGTGTATAATGTGAGTTTCGTGAAGATGCACGTCAGACAGCATTACACTGACAGTTAAGTACGAAGTGCATTTCATGTGTTATCTCCCTTAGTATACATGACACCTGATGATGGTCTGAGGATTGAAACTGGTTATAATAAAGAAGTATGTATTAGCAGCTCTTGGCAGTGAACTACGACTTCTTTTAAATACAAGATGCCGGTCACCAACTTCACAAAAAAAAAACTGACAGACGTAATGTAGAACGTTGGGGTATGGCAAATAGTTATTGGTCATATAGTGCGCAGAACAACGCCAAAAGATCCGTAGATCAATATATCCAGAAAATTGTAGCATTCCACTTCATACTGTGTTCCGAATATCCCATTGATTGTATCCTTTTACTTATAACAATGCATTTCGACAATGTTATAGAATTCATATTGCTCTCTTCGAAATTTCGTATTGCAGGCTGTTTCCGTTGTCTTCTTCCGGTCTGTGGATGATGTGTCAGATTTGTAGCTGTAATGTATGGAAGACTATGTGAGTGCATGTCAGTTCCAATTGGCTTGTGTTATGCACTGATGTTATACACTGACAGAAGTGAAAAGTGTTAAACCGTGAAGCACCAATCCGATATTTATCAAACTTTATGATCTTCACCACATAACGGGTATTAAATAATATAAAACCGATATCTACCATCATAGTGCGGGAGTGAAATGGCGCGGGTAATTGTGAACGTTCTCCAAAGTTGAAGCACGTGGACAGTACGATTCGTGAAGGCAAAATGTCTAAATTACACGCTGACTCACCATGAAATTCTAGCGTGTATGAACAAATGCGACGTCGTGTCCAGCCGTAGTGCAATGGTTTCGACAATTTGAACAAGGCCGCACAGACTTTGGTGATGCCGACCGAGAACGAAGGCCACTGGCATAGACCACAGAGGACAATGTATAGCCAGACGAGAAAGAACATCTGGAGGGAAAAGGTTTTCCAGCCATGACGACCTTCATACAGCGGATTTCGAATGACTCCCAAAAATCAACGAGCGGATTTCTATCATCGAGGAAACGAACGATTCGTAGAATGTTCCTCCGGTTGTTTATAGAATTTTGGTGACTATGCTGAAAAACAGTGTCATGCATCTTTGTTAGACTGAAGCTTACAGCAGCGTCCAATGAAAGTTACTTGGCCTGCCATAATAATGTGTAACTTACTTCTTGAAGCCCCCTTCTAACAATGTCCTTCTGTCTGAAATATATTCTTTAAACAGCATTTCAAGCAATAGGTAAGTCGTGCCAGATTCAATAGGAGCCAGAAGTTATGCTGTATTAGTTTCATCATTCAAATGACAGGGGGGAACATCAGGCTGTTTTGTAATTCTCCCTATTCTCTGTTACCTGCGCTTATTGACTGACAAATAAACAATGGATGTTAACAATTTCGAAGATCTTGGCCGTCGACCGAGTTTATATTTAGTGAAACACTGTATTATTAAACAACATTTCTGGTGGCAACTGGACTAATCAAATGGATTTTCAACATCACTACAGCTGGATAGACTTCTCACAGGAATATGCCACTTGTTTATTTCAAGAGAAGAACCGGATTAATGCGTTTTCCGGACAAAAAATTTGTAACTCGTTAATTCACGTTACAAATCATTTAAAGATTGTAGTGAATTAGGCAATAAGTGATGCGTCTATAGTTTGCAGCTCTCATTGTTGGGGAATAAATCATACGTTATGATGACATGGAACACATGATACTTGGTAACATAGTACAACACTTGCTGTCAGTTCCATTATTGGTCTTACATCGCTACACTAAGAGCATCGACAGGTCTGTTGCACGTCGATGACAGCTTGGAAATAGAGCCGATGTTGCCAGAGCTTGACGTTAGCTCTTATGTGTAGCAAATATGTTTATTCCACTCTGTATCGCTCTTTCAAATACCTTCCTCATCGCTGTGAACTACAATCACACACCTACTACACAAAACAGAGCAGTTGATTGATTCTGCGTTGCTCTCTTCTTTCCTGCAGTTCCATGCTACAAAGCATACGCCACTAGAGAAATATGAACTGCATTCCCAACCTTCTGATGTTAGTAGGCTGCGCACGAATAATATTCCTTTCATACAGTCACCTTGACCGCCGCACTGCAGTAGATGTTACTCCCGGTTATTTGCACATTCACGTGGCGCAGTGGTTTCACTAAATCCAGAATTAGTTCGAATAGATGACAAAGAATACAGATTTTAAAACCGAATGTTTCATGAAACAATAAAATATTTTGTTCAAAAAAGTTTTTCTTTTATTGTTATCACAAAAACTGAAAAAAAGCCCTCGTAAAATGTCTGATAGATAATAAAGAGTGTTCAAAAACTAAACTAAAATTTTTTCATCAACATAACTTACTTTTTAGTTTCATTGTTAAAATAGATATGTGCTGTGTAAGATTATTAAAATACGGGTACGATTTCTTCACTGTATTTACTAATCTGTAAATGGGCAGCAAATAAGAAAATACAGAAATAATGTATTTTGAAGTTCCCTGTGAACTATCTCGTACTACAGCACAAAATTTCTGCAAATTAAGTGTGGGACATAAAATTAACGAAGGAAATGATTTTAAAAAAAGTGAAACGTTGTACAACAGAAATTTAATGTTTATTTGTTTTCCCAGAAGGATGCTTTTTCGGAAACTATAAATTAATAAATTAATGAAACAACGCTTCAGTTGATAACATTTTGTAATAAAATTTAATGCTCTCTTTCCAAAAACTGATATCAAGTGGCGAAGAGTTTGCGTGATAATAGAAATTTCTTATTGTAAATAAGAAACTGACCAGCCACTATGGTTACTCTGTTTATTAATCACACATATGCTGGGCGAGCTACATTGAGAACCATTTTGACATAATTCGCTCGCTGTTTGCTTCGTAGTATTGTTTTTTTTTTGTGTCGTTTACAATGTTACTTCTGTATGTGCGAACAAGTGCTTCATTTTCTAAAGTAACGTCAATAATTTTGCCAGGGTAGTTACTCGTCGACTTACTATTGGGTCCTTGCACTAGACGTGTCAGAGTTCAGTATGACTATGCTCGATGTGTCCGCTCCCTGCGAGATGATACAAATGTTTCTGAAAGTGACATATATAGTCAGAATGAAAAGTATTCGGTCGCACGGATTTTTAGTGCCGAGAAGAATCGTTGTGAGACGCTGTAATGTTCGTTTGTTGCGTGAAGAACGAAAATACGAGCCACATACATTTAACTACATGATGCCCATCATCCATAAAGTGGAGATGGACAATAGCAAATAGGCTTCGCGAAACCATTGCTGAAAACAGCAATGTGAAAGTCCCGCGTGTTTGCAAATGGCTATTGATGAATTCAAGAATATGAGACGCACTTCATGTTAGGTCAAAAATTACAGCCGGTCAGTCGATGCGGTGCAGATATGAAAGTCTCCGGAAAGCGGAATGTAGTCCTGCAAAGTTGCTTTGCAAATCAACATAACCCCGTTAATGCCGTATAAGGTTTTTTTCCGCGAAATTTGGAACAAGATTTGTGTTTCAGGGATATTATTTGCGACATACAAATCCAAAGACATTAGAAGCACTCTTAGCTGATTATCTGTACTCATTACCAGAAAGAAAAACCTAATGACCAAAGACCACAAATATTTTTACTTAACTAAAATGCATGTATCAGAGGTAGGACATTTAAAACATAGCGGCAGCCAGAAGCTTGGTGAGTCACGCGCACAACAGAACACGCCCACAGAAAGGTTTTTTCAGGCTGACTTTAACTGCTACGTCTCTGCGCAGCGTTGTGCTGCCTTGCGGACACCGCTGCCATCTGTCGTCGGACAAAGTATCTACAGCGATGCGCAGCATTTCAGACGTTCATCTCTGACACTTTACTCTACAGGCGTCTAAAGCTAGCGAAATGAGGGATGCTCAACTACCGGACCTACCGATAGATGGCTCTACCAGCTGATTACTGTCGTCTGTATTGCCCGCCATATTCGAATTTGGCAAGAAGTTTCTCTCGGTCTGTACGGTGTATAAGGAATTACGGATTATCGAAATGGTGATTTCTTGTTCCGCTTTCAATTGTACGAAGTGGTGGAGTAAGGAGAGTGACTTACCATTTCACAGGTAATAGGACTACCGATACAATGCGATAAAAATACAGACTTAGTGCGTTTGCTAATTCGATGTTTTTGACCAGGTTTCCTCTAAAGCACCCAGAGCTACTAAAGACGTGGATTACTTCCGTGAAGCGGAAAGATTTTAATCCTACGTCTTGCAGTTTTCTTTGCGGAAACCATTTCCGACAAAATGATTACGTAGTGAGCCCTGTAACGTGGAAGAAACGTCTCAAACCCGAAGCAGTGCCATCAGTTTTTGACTCTCCGACACATTTGATGCCACCAAATAAACAGCCACGACGACATGTTAGGATTTTGAGTGACAACGATGATTCTCCATTTGAGGTAGCTAATTAATTTCCTTGCTATGTGTGTGCTTCTTACTTTTGTGAATTTATTTCGTACGCTACATAGGTCTAAGCAATGTTGTAATACAGGTCCATATTTTTGTTTTTAGCGTTCTGTCATGGAATCTGTGCTCGATTTGCCCATTGCAGACGCTACTGATTGCGTGGAGAATGTTGTCAATGAGAATTCTTCCGTGGAAAGCATGTCCCACTTATCCAATGCAGAAGCTGCGAATTGTGTCAAAAACGTTAGTATAAGGATGTTTTCACACCCCCATCGTTTTCTTATAATATTTTTTTATCAAGCCTTGAGTTATTTCAATCATATATAACGAAATTATTTCTTTATTTCAGAGTGCAGTTGGTTCTTCAGTAATTGATTGTGGTATACAGTCGAAAGTAGAAATGGAAGACATGGCGATCGAAACTCGCATTATTATTATTATTTTTTTTCCCCTCAGACATTGTGCACGAATTAAAACGTAAACTGAAGTGTGTCCATGAAAAACTTCGAAGAAAAAAGTGTTTTCCATGGATGACATCATAAGTTCATTGAAGGAGAAGGGGCATCTTCCTGAGAAGTTACATAACTTCCTCAATCATTAGAAAGGAACACAAGTGGAATTAGTGTGCAATTTAGTGAACACCTCTCTCTCGTCAAAGCGTAATAGATACACAACAAATGTGAAAATGTTTGCTATGACTGTGTACTTTTATTCACCAGCAGCATATGAATACCTGCAAAAATTAATGCCTCTGCCCCATACATCATTGATTTCCAAATGGGTGGCAAGTGTAGACTGTGAACCTGGCTTCTTAAAAGATGTTTTCAAGTACATTGATTTGAACCCAATTGTAAGGGACCAGTTCAGCGATTCATGTCTAATTGTATTACTATGGCTGAAACCTGGACTCTCACAAAAAAAGAGGAAAACAGATTAAGAGTATTTGAACGAAAAATTTTGAGAAAAATATTTGGACCCATAAGAGATAGGATCAGTGATGAATGGAGATTGCTAAATAACAATGAAATTTACAAATTATATAAAGACTCCGATATAGTGGCCAAAATTAAAGCCAAAAGACTGAAATGGATAGGGCATGTCATCAGAGCACCACCAAACAGGACCATCAAGAAAGTGACTGAAGAGATTCCCACCGGAAGACGACCTCTTGGACGCCCACGCATGAGATACTTGGACAATATTCAAGACGATCTCAGAAAACTAGGACATGACAGACAGTGGCAAATTACTTGTAAAGACAGAGCAAAGTGGTTCAACATTGTCCATTCTGCAGCAAAAAGCCTTCATGGATTGTAATGCTTAATAATAATAATAATAATAGTAATAACAGCATTTCATTTCTTTTTTTTATGTCATATGTCCCATATGGAACTGAAATTATCAAGTTACGATGAGAAAGGAAGAAATTAACATTAAGGAATCTTACTTCACAGAAATTATGTAACAATGGCTACATTTTTTGCAAGTTAACTTTGACATAAACCATTTAGTTTTCCATTAAGAGTGAAAGCAGTTGCTCGAGTCACGTAAAGAACAAAGTTTCCCATAGGGAACTAAGGTATTTTACGTTTGAGTTATTGCAGACCCAAAGTATTGTGATCTTCATATTTCTATTTTAAAAAGTTTGTAACTCAAATTCACAGACATTTTGGAATCTGTACATACATGTGTGTAACAAGGTACTTTTCATGTGTCATGTGGAACCTATAATTTTCTGGTTTAAATATAATTTATTTCATGAATTACCTTTAATACCAACAATGTCTGAATGCAATATTTACCATTTAGAAGAAGAAATATTAGTGTACAGAATAACAAACCTCATGAAAAATGCGAGAGATTGTAATGTACAGAACTTGGAATGGCTCTTTATCAGTAGCAGGTAAAAAGAAGGCTTCTATTAAATGTTCAACGAAACCAGTCAGTACCTCTTAATTCACCATAGAGGTGATACAGTAATAAAAGAATTTACTTTTTTCAGAATTTCTGCTAAGTATTAAAAGTGTGAAGACCTATTCAATAAGTATTTGCCTTACCAATAACCTGTAGTACAAGCACACGTTTAAGCAGGTAATTAAGGGAGTCAAGACTTATGTTAAAATTAAAGATACTGACTGGTATTACTTGCTGTACAGTTAATGCTGTAAGTGGTGTACCCAATGTGATTCCTGGAGGACATAATATTCTGTTATCCTATCGGAATTCACTGCTACCGCACCTATTGAAAGTAAGTCTTGCTGTGGAATAGTTGTATCAGACGTCTGTACCAGAAAACAAATCTCCACTGTGACACCCTCATGTTCTTGATATTCTGTTAGCTATTATTACAGGAATACTCTTCACATGAAGGAGGGATATATATATATATATATATATATATATATATATATATATATATATATATATATATATAAAATCATGTTCTTAGAAGGAGCAAGCTTTACAGCAGCATATGCTGTTAAAAGCATAGTGAGATTTTCTTTTTCATCATTTCCAACATTGTACACAACTTTCTTGCACTTTTATTTTATCACATTTTTCCCTTGAGAATGGAGAAGAGAGAGGAGGAAGAAGAAGAAGAAGAGAGAGAGAGAAAATTAAGTGAGGTTTCATAAGAACTGAAAACCCTACTTGTGTCATTTGTTATTTTCAAAATGTTACTCTCTTTTCAAATGCTGTTCTATTTCTTCAAACCAACTCTGAATTTCTCAGGTTATTACATATTATTTACTGTACATTGTCCAGCAATACTTCTGTTGTTACTGGATAGTTTGTAGCTAAGTAATACTTTAATAGTTCAGTTGTAATTTCTGTTGCCAGTAAAGATACCCCTATGCAAACGATGTCAACTTTTTTTCAAGAGACGTCTTCACTGTTTTCCACACTTGATTTTCCGAATTATACCTGCAGTTAAAAGCTTTGGCAACCAAGGTAATTTGTTGAGATCCATTGAATCTTAAATAGTATTTTAAAACGGGCAAATAAGTAAAGCGCTCATAAAATTAATAGTAAACAATTTATAGGCCAGCTTGTTAAACTTCCAAAACACACTCGAATTTAGGAATTTCATAGCAGAACTGTCACTGTTTTTTCTCGCTAGATTAGAAACACTTCATTATGTTGATGTGTAGATATCTAGAACATCCAATATAAAAGACTTATCAGGGCGCAGAACGAAAAACATTTTCATCCGTGTTTTGACACTTCGTTTCTCGCCAAATTCAGATATGGCGGACCACACTCAATGATATGATCTTTGGCCGGCACGTGCTAGAGCCATCTATCGGTAGGTCCGGTAGTTGAGCATCCCTCATTTCGCTAGCTTTAGACGCCTGTCTTTACTCTGTGGGATTCATCGTAACTTAAGATCTTTGTTATATCGCTGCATTCTGTACTTTGGGACTGATGCGACAACCGTTGGTTGCTTCGTCCATTATAGATAAAAGTGGCAAAGAAGGGTGGCGTTGCTCGTTCAGTTCTCTTGCAACTGCGCTTTATAATTTTTTACTGCTGTCGTATTGCACGAAACATGATGAATAACCTCTTCAGATGTAATACAATTTCAGATTTTACTACAACTTGTACTATCATTTCCGCATAATGCGCAGTTCCATCGAGAAACTTTACCTTGTTTAACACCCAAATTCGGTTCCTGTGCTACAAGGAGGCATGTCATCGACAAAAATTACATTTCTTACGTGGTATCCATCCATTTTTAACGATCTTCCATGTGAAATTTCCCGAACGATTGATCGCGACATAGAAACAAAATTACGAAAATTTTGTCACATATTTGGAACAATTCATAGAACTCTCAAATATAAAACAAAACAAAAAACAAACTAACGCTTCGAGTGGTTCTAAACGCTGCACCCAGATGGTTTCTTTCGCTTCTGGATGCTGAAGAGTTTAGGTTCAGGACTCCCTGAGAACGTTTGTGTTTCAACAAACGTAAACTTGACACGGACTCTGAAGAAATACTTGCTCAGTTTGATTTAACAAAATTACGCGTTAAGAAAATGGTGTAATGCGTAAGCTCAGCGCACAGAAAAAGCTGAAGGGTGTTACCACAAAGTAAAAATGGCGCGATAAGTGAAGCCGCGGTAAACGGTGAAAGGTGAGAAGAATCTCTGTTGGTCGAGAGTCACAAAAGTGATTAGAGCGTCCGCTGCACCCGTGACCCATTTGCGTGGATTGTGCGCATCCTTACAAGTCGTGGTGTGTCAGTTTACCACGAGATCACACGAGAAAAACGGCGTAGGTCGTGTAAGACTGACAGTAAGAAGAGAAAAGACGCTATGGAAAATGAGTTATTCATCTGGCTTCAAACTTTCGAATAACAGTAGGTTTTAGAGTATTGTGCAAAGAACGACGTAAGTGCAGGTTAAACCGCTGGCTTTTCATTAGCTACATTGTTCGATATTAAAAGCAAAAGCCGGAGAGTACCATTTTAGTAAAGGCATGTCGGATTCATAGTTTGGCCCGTATACTCTTTACTTCAGGCATCAAAAGTGTTTTTGCAAAGTACGCAATGTAGAAGGTAACAGTGGCAGTAATGGTGCGTTAGTGTGCATCAAAAATCTTAAGACACCATAAATGTTGCTTTAAAGTCTCTTAACAACGCTTTGACGTAGTAGCGTTTTTTTTTTTTTTTCAATAATTGGATTTACGTCGCATTTAGTGCGGAAAACGATCCGGCAGCAGTTACGTTGTAGAGCCAACAGCTAGCTGGAGGAGTACTTTTGCTGAAGAATCGGATTTGGTCTCATGTTGTTTCTGTGGAAAATAGCATGCTAACATTTAAGTGGTTGTAGACTCGAGTTTTTCTACTGTCCTGTGACGTTTCGCCCGATAGATTCAGGAAGATAGGATTTATGTAGAGACACAGGGGGTGTTTAACTACTGGTCCGATGGTCGTATTTGGAATTTTCGTAAGTGCAATCATTTACCGACGGGTTTTACATCAATAAAACAGAGGCCGAGAGATTGGCTAGCCTTGCCTCGGTCGGCTGGGAGCCTCGTTAAAACAGATTAACGGAGATAGTAGTAGAGGATGTGGACTCGTTATGCCAATAAAATGTTTTCTTTCGCTAATAATGGTAGCCGAAGACCATCTGTTGCCCATCCTCTGCAGTAAGTGCATGACAACAGCGATCGTTCTATCTCGTCGGCGCAGGAGCATTTCAGACTGTCAGTGTTCCTTCGTCCTTCAGGATGAAAAAGAAATTTGAAACAACGATAATCCATTTTTTGTTGCGAGTTTTTCTTTTGAATTACCATCATTTTGTCACGACGAATGACTCATTTTGTACTCTGTAGGGCAGTAAAGCAGAATTCTCCATACGAAGGGCGACATTTGATTTATTCTGCAACTACAATTGCAGAAAACGTTTTAAGTACCCTAACTTAATATGCCATAGAGTATAACGATAAAACGTCCAGTGGAAATGAAACCATAAATTCTTTTGCGGGAAGTCAGAGCTAATGAAAGCTTTTGAAGGAAGCGCGTATTACCTTCAAATAGAGATCTAGAGCACAGTTTCCATAAAGAGATGAAGACAGAACAACAACATGGGTAGAGCTATCTCAAAGAAATCGTCCCAGCATTCACTTAGGATCATTTAGAAAAACAGTGGGAAATTTAAACTACGATAGTCTCCCGCATACTGGCTCACTGTATAATGCGTTTATTAATAATACTCTCACTCCTTAATGTAAAACGCCAAACAACGCGATATAGGCATATTTTCAGCATTTAACCAACTTTTTAAAATTCGAATTAATTACAATGAAACGAAGCGTGGCCATTAGGTCTCATATTTACGGATTCAGTTTTCCTGTTCTAACTTACACGGGAGAAACCACATTTCGTCTGTTCTAAAGGGACCCATTCTTAACACAGAAGTTCCGGGAGGAAGCGAAGACAGCAGTGGGCAGCCATCCGCAGCGCGAAGGAGAGAACAATGACTGGGCAGGACTCACTGGAAATATTTATTTACTGCCCATTGTATGCTGCCAAGTTATTAGCTCCATAATGAGGGAGCTGCTCGTAAAGAATAAGACAACCGCTTACCATGCATTTTGACCGTATTGTTTGAGAATTCTCATATTTGCTCTTAAGCACGGAACACAGAAACTGTGGAAGCCGAAGCACCACGCTTTCTTGAGCTCAGTGCATAAGCGGAAACTATCTTTACGGCTTTGCACTGAAAACATAAAATTATCAGAAACAGCAACAGCACTCGAGTAATACGGTGATTTAACATAAATTGCTCGCTCACTTTCAAACCATTTTCGTACATTCAGCGAGCCATTCCTGGAACTTGAACCATCTCGGTCATTTTTTAGTCATAGAATAGGAATATCTATGGAGCGAGCATTCAGACGCGTAGAACAGAATTTTTGTCAGCAACATAAAAATGTTCAACTGTGTGTGAAATCTTATGGGACTTAACTGCTAAGGTCATCAACCTCTAAGCTTACACACTACTTAACCTAAGTTGTCGTAAGGACAAACACACACACCCATGCCCGAGGGAGGACTCGAACCTCCGCCGGGACCAGCCGCACAGTTGTCAGCAACATACTTTGAGTCTAAAAGCCAAGTGACAGTTGCGCCGTAAAGCTTCTCCGCAAACGCTCTGCAGTTTATATTGCTAGTACAGACGGTCCCAGTCAAAATCACCATGGCTCTTGTACATGCGCTTCAGAGGTATCTTAATAATTTCCGCGCGATATTTGGAATGAATTAAATGATCATTCAGCATTATTTAGGTAATTTGGCCTCCTGGTGCATTTCTTATTGCTTGACACCAGTTTGGCGGTATGTGCGTCTTTGTGATGAAGATGCGAGTAAATATTTTTAGCGACGAAATTCTTCCGCTCTTACTTTGTTTCCATATTTTTAATCTTCCTTCATACGTAGTTCAATTAATTGCACTTACTGATTCTCAACGTAGCAGGTACTAATAGTGAAGGTTTCTGTTGTGATTACTAGTAGAAGCCGACCTCGGGGAAGATCAGTTTGGATTCTGTAGAAATGTTGGAACACGTGAGGCAATACTGACCCTACGACTTATCTTAGAAGCTAGATTTAAAAAAGGCAAACCTACGTTTCTAGCATTTGTAGACTTGCAGAAAGCTTTTGACAATGTTGACTGGAATACGCTCGTTCAAATTCTGAAGGTGGCAGGGGTAAAATACAGGGAGCGAAAGGCTATTTACAATTTGTACAGAAACCAGATGGCAGTTATAAGAGTCGAGGGGCATAAAAGGGAAGCAGTGGTTGGGAAGGGAGTGAGACAGGATATTCTGTATATTGAGCAAGCAGTGAATTAAACAGAAGAAAAATTCGGAGTAGGTATTAAAATCCATGGAGAAGAAATAAAAACTTTGAGGTTCGCCGATGACATTGTAATTCTGTCAGAGACAGCAAAGGACTTGGAAGAGCAGTTGAATGGAATGGACATTGTCTTGAAAGGAGGGTATAAGATGAACATCAACAAAAGCAAAACGAGGATAATGGAATGTAGTCGAATAAGGTCGGGTGATGCTGAGGGAATTAGATTAGGAAATGAGACACTTAAAGTAGTAAATGAGTTTTGCTATTTGGGGAGCAAAATAACTGATGATGGTCGAAATAGAGAGGATATAAAATGTAGACTGGCAATGGCAAGGAAAGCGTTTCTGAAGAAGAGAAATTTGTTAACATCGAGTATAGATTTAAGTATCAGGAAGTCATTTCTGAAAGTATTTGTATGGAGTGTAGCCATGTATGGAAGTGAAACGTGGACGATAAATAGTTTGGACAAAAAGAGAATAGAAGCTTTTGAAATGTGGTGCTACAGAAGAATGCTGAAGATTAGTTGGGTAGATCACATAACTAATGAGGAAGTATTTAATAGGATTGGGGAGAAGAGAAGTTTGTGGCACAACTTGACTAGAAGAAGGGATCGGTTGGTAGGACATGTGTTGAGGCATCAAGGGATCACCAATTTAGTATTGGAGCACAGTGTGGAGGGTAAAAATCGTATAGGGAGACCAAGAGATGAGTACACTAAGCAAATTCAGAAGGATGTAGGTTGCAGTAGGTACTAGGAGATGAAGAAGCTTGCACAGGATGGAGTAGCATGGATAGCTGCATCAAACCAGTCTCAGGACTGAAGACCACAACAACAACAAGTACAACAGTTCCCAATTCCCATATAATATGGAGATACTACTGAGGCTGTCATACACAGATATTTTCTGCACATGAACATTGCTCGAAATGTGTGTACATTTAATGGATTGACTGCCAGCACACTCCCGCATTGCCGAATTTACCTAGCACTTGTCTCGTAAGTACACTGAGCCGTGCGGTGAGAAAAGTCACGGGATACACAGACGGCGGTAGTATCGTGTACACAAGGTACTGTGCTGCTCAGGTGATTCACGTGAAAACGTTTCCGACATTATTATGGGCGTGTGACGGGAATTGGAAATCGTTAGGGAACTCAACATTCCGAGATCCACAGTGTCAAGAGCGTGTAAAGAATACCAAATTTCTCTACCACAGATAACACAGTGGCCGAAGGCTTTCCTTAATGACCGAGAGCAGCTGTGAAATAACCACAGAAATCGATGTGGTATGTATGACGAATGTATTCGATAGAACAGTGCGGCTAAATTTGACCTGAACGGGCTATAGCAGCAGGCGACCGACGCGATTGCCTTTGCTAACAGCACGACATCGCCTGCAGCTCCACTCCTGGGCTTGTGACCACGTCCGTTGGACACTAGATGACTGGAAAACTGGCCTCGTCAGGTGAGTCCCAGTTTCAGCTGTAAGAGCTGATGGTAGGTTTCGAGTGTGGCGCAGACCCTACGTAGCCATGGACCCAAGTTGTCAACAAGGTACTGTGCAAGCTGGTGGTGTCTCCATAATGGTGTGGACTGTGCTTACATGGAATAGACTGTGTGCTCTGGTCCAGTTGAACCGACCACTGACTGGAAATTGTTATGTTCGGCTACTTGGAGACCATTTCCAGCCATTCATGGACTTCATGTTCCCAAACAACGAAGTCATGTCACTGGGCCATAATTGTTCGCGATTGGTTTTAAGAACATTCTGGATATTTCAAGCGAATGATTTGGCCACTCATATCGCCTGATTTGAATCTCATCGAATATTTGTGGGACATAATCGAGAGATCAGTTCGTGCACAACATCCTGCATTGTCAACACTTCCCTCTATAACGCAGAATGGCTCGATTTGCATGTAGGGGGCTTCTAATTACTTGTTGAGTCCATGCCACGTCGAGTTGCTGCACTATGACAACTAAAGGAGGTCCAACACGATATTGAGTGGTATCTCACGACTTTTGTCACTTCTGTGTAAGTAGACAAGAAAAGAATGGAAACATTTGAAATGTGTTGCTACAGGAGAATTCTGAAGATGAGCTGGACATATCGAGTAAATAATGAGGAGTTAGTGAACCGAATTGGAGAAAACAGAAGTTTGTGACGCAGCTTGATTTAAAGAAGGGGTAGCTTGTTACGAGGTATCCTGAAGGAAGTTGGGAGGGGTGTGGGGGTTGGGAAGGGCGTACAACTGTACAGGGAGACCAAGGGATGAATGGAGTAAGCAGGTTCAAAAGGATGTAAGTTGCAGAAATGAATAGGCTTGCACAAGATAATCTGCATTGGGAGCTGCATCAAACAAGCCTTCCTACTGAAGACAACAACAGCAGTGGCATAAGTTATTCCAACGTTATTTACTTCTTATTACAACGTGTTTCGACATTTTCCAACAAATAAAGCGCCTCTTAATTGTAACGTTAATGTAATTAGACTTCTGCGTTACTTATCAATGAAAAGCAGCATTTCGTCCTTTGATGTATTTAGTTTTAAATAAGGAAAATACGTGTAATGTTAAAGCCTATCTTAGTGGAAAAGGAAACAAATCATCATATCCATGTTACGTGACTATTTTGGTTTGATGCTGGTGGCCAGCGCAATACGCTACGCTCACTCCATAGACATTTTTACGCTATTATTTTCTCGTTCAGTTCGTGACTTCTAATCATAATAGGTGTTTGCTCTGTTGGTGCATACCTTCATCATTTACGTTTTTAGTTGCAAGACGATGCTACGAAATGGAAAACGAGGGTGCCTAATTTCTCACTATATTCGTACCATTGTATCACTGACATCACATATTCCGTCTGTTTTCATTCTTATTTTGGTGGTTGTTTATTTCTGGTAAACAGCAGTAAGACAAATGCTTCAATCGTTTCCGTATCTCTGCTGTTACCATCTCTGGATTGCGAAATTACCTGCTTGCTTCCCTGTCCTGCTCACCTACGTTACTCTTCATTGTTATGTGCAAGTGTCTATGATGACCAGTGCCTTGTACTCAACCATTTCGATCCTGTGTATGAAAGGTGACTCGCTGAGATTCACGGACACGTACTGCGGTAACAAATTTTAATTGTCGTGGAGACAAGGGCTTTTTAGACACAGAATAAAGCGTACAACGACAAGGTATCGGTAACTGGCGTTGTTGTCTGTGCGCGTGTCGCGACTGTAAGTTTCGGGTTAAGGTGTTTAATAATTGTAAAACGTCTCCAGGAACAATATGTTTGTAGTTTCAGTGATTTCTGACGTGCTTTGGAGATCATCTGATTTTACAGAACTACGTATGGATTTTCAGTTTTATATACGAGGATTGGAGCTTAAATAGTGGCAACTAATTATTCACAACAGATACAAGAGAGTTACATGTTTGCACCTGTTACTGTCCTTCAGAGCAGTCACCAGCGTTGTGTAGAACCCGTTGCCAGCGATGTGGAAGCCGTAGTATACCGTTAGCAGAGCCTGTTCTGTTGATGGTGCGAATGGAGCGGTCTAGTGCCTGTCGAATCTCTGGAACAGTTATGAAGCGAATGCCACGAAGTGGTCCCTTCATCTTCGGAATCAAATCAAAGTCACAAGGACTTAAGTCCGGGGAATATGGTGGATGGTACAATACTTCCCAGTCCCATCGACCGAACAGAGCAGCCACAGCTTGCGCTGTATTCGCCCGCGCATTGTTGTGCAAAATGATGGGTGGGTTGCGTAGAAAGTGTCGCCGCTTCTTTCGCATAGCTGGTCGCAGGTGATGCTCCAAAAACGAACAGTAATACTGTACATTGGCGGTGGCATTCGCTCCAGAACTGTTCCAGAGATTGGGCAGGCAGTAGACCGCTCCATTCGCACCATCAACAGAACAGACTCTGCTAACGGTATACTACATCTTCCACATCGCTGGCAACGGGTTCTAGACAACGCTGGTGACTACTTTGAAGGACAGTAACAGATGCAAACATGTAACGCTTTTGTATCGGTTGTGAATAAATAGTTGCCACTATTTAAGTTCCAACCCTCGTATATTTCCCTGATTTTAACTGTCATCAGACGTAATGGTAACAGCTGACACATTAAGAATTAGTACGTGAAAATGTGGACTTTTCTCACTATGCAGACGGTTGAAATTACATGGCGTCAGGCAGATAAACATAATTCAAATGGCTCTGAGCACTATGGGACTTAACATCTGAGGTCATCAGTCGCCTAGAACTTAGAACTACTTAAACCTAACTAACCTAAGGACATCACACACATTGATACCCGAGGCAGGATTCGAACCTGCGACCGTAGTGGTCGCGCGGTTCCAAACTGAAGCGCCTAGAACCGCTCGGCCACACCGGCAGGCTAAACATAATTATAAATGTTAAATTTCATGTTATATGCTATTATATAGAGAGCTATTTTACTTTTGTATAATATTATATGAAAATTAGTAGTTGAAATTGAAGCTGTTCTCCGACGGCGTCTGACGTCATAGGAACAACAAGAATAGTGGTTCATTATTATTATTAAATACCGTAACAAGGTTCCGTATTTAGTGGTTGTAGCGGAGGGGCCGATTTCAGAACAGAAGAACGGTTGCAGCTTAATGATCGCGAGCTTGTAACAACAGGGCACGAGCTTAGTTGGATACTGAATAGGTTGCAGATCAGCCACGCTCTGCGTAAAGGAAGCATCTCCACATTCGCCTAAAGTAATTTAGGAAAATCGTAGAAAAATGAAATCGAGTTGCCGACCTGAGTGGACGAGCGGTTCTAGGCGCTACAGTCTGGAACCGCGCGTCCGCTACTGTCGCAGGTTCGAATCCTACCTCAGGCATGGGTGTGTGTGATGTCCTTAGGTTAGTTAGGTTTAAGTAGTTCTAAGTTCTAGGGGGCTGATGACCACAGCAGTTAAGTCCCATAGTGCTCAGTTCCATTTGAACCATCCATTTTGAAATGGAGTTGCTGGGTGAGGATTTGCATTCCACTCCTCCAAAACACGAGTCCAGCGCTCTAAATACTATGTTACTTCGTTTCTTGGGATATCTGCATATCTATCAGTGACTGCCTCACATTGTTCCAAACGAATGCCGGTATGTTTCCTTCAACAGAAGTATGGCAGGGTTTCATCCGTAACCGATCATACCGGAGTCGATGAGCCTCAAGAGAAATGTGTTTCCTGATCGTCGTACATTATTGCGATAAATTCAGTAGCTATGTCACATTTTAGTTTTTCACTTGGTGCGATTTTCTTCGTGCTGTTCTTGAACTTCTTCCTATGGCTCTCGAGTATCTAATTTATCTTTACAATAATAATCACCATCATCATCTCATCATCATCATTATCGTCGTCGTCGTTGTCGTCGTCGTCGTCGTCGTCATCATCATCATCATCAGTGATACGACTGCACTTTGTGAGCCTTGGCCTACTGTAGAGGATTATTGCATTCCTTCCTGTTTAATGCTGAACTAGTCCACATTTGAATTCAAGTTTTCCTTATGTCCTCTCTGATACCTTCCTCCCACCTTAGCTTTGGTCTTCCAAATCTCCTGGCTCCTACGAGGACTGTGTTGAAAACAAGGGGTTCGTAAATTCCCATTACAAACTTCTAGGACTTGTAGAGGGGTGTGAGTCGATAATAATTTGAATGGGGACCCAAGTCCGGAAACAAACAGTTTTCGCTCTACGACGGTTTCAGTTCAGATGTTTAACTCATCCACTTTTGCTCGAGGAACGGAATCAGGCCTGACGCAGTGCAATTATTAGGTAACAATTCGAAAGAAAACATAATTAAACATCCATTTATCACTTAAGCTCATTTGCTTGCATTAACACTTGAACATTTCATACATACGTTATTCCAAAACAAAAAAGCAACCATCATATCGTACATGCGGAATAGTACTGGTGCATCACAGTAGCTGCTCGATGTGGCGACCACCAACGTTGTTACAGACATCGTACCTACGAAGCATGTTGGTTTCTAGTACCAGCAGTCTTCCTCTGTCTCTACAAGAATCTAGTTAGTTAAACTTCGCAAGGCAGATGTTAACTGACTTCACGTGACCTGTCTACCGTACTGCATACAAGGAGAAGCAACTCTGAGACTTCTGTCTTTGCCTCAGCCAGATTAGGACGCGTTATACATATGAACTGAAATCATCGTCGAAAGAAAACGGTACGTTTCCAGACATAATTATAATGTACTCACTCCCCCGTACAAGAACAAGAAATTTATAACGGGAATTTCCGAACACTTCGTACGTTCTTAATCATTCTGTCATTAGCTCTCAGTACATTTCGTGCCCTTCCAGCCTTTTAATACTAACACAACTGCCAATGTCTGGTTCATTATATACATTACATAATTCATAGCTGAATCTCTTCCTCCAATAATCATTTCTTCCACTGTCCAAGAATTTTTTTCTAGATCTTTTCATCAAATATTCGAAGTGGCTTTTCATCGACTTTCGTTAGCGTCCATGGTTCAGCACTGTGTGTTGGGACCCGCGTCACCAAAACTTTATGCATCATAACTTTAGTTTTCCTGAATAACAGCTTAGATTGCTGTTGTTTTTGGAGGCCATGGTTGCATGTGTTGGCGGGAAATACTTGTTTTTGCGTTACAGGACTGACCTCCTTCTTTCAGTTTACCATGCGTAAAATCGAACTTACGTTAAACAGTTTCTGTGAGTGGGGATTCATTAGGTTGGTTGATTTGGTGGAGGGGACCAAACAGCGAGGTCATCGGTCGCATCGGATTAGGGAAGGATGGGGAAGAAAGTCGGTCGTGCCCTCTCAAAGGAACCATCTTGGCATTTGCCTGGAGCGATTTAGGGAAATCACGGAAAACCTAAATTAGGATGGCCGGACGCGGGTTGGGGATTCATTAGGAGAATACTTCTTAGTTACATGCATATACTTAGCTGTACCGTAACAATAATGACGTATTCCATTTCACAAGCGAGTGTTACTATTTACGGTATATACAAATTACGTGGCCGTGCGGCTCCCCCCATCGGAGGTTCGAGTCCTCCCTCGGGCATGGGTGTGTGTGTCCTCCTTAGCGTGAGTTAGTTTAAGTTAGATTAAGTAGTGTGTAAGCCTAGGGACCGATGACCTCAGCAGTTTGGTCCCATAAGATCTTACCACAAATTTCCAATTTCCTACGTGGCCGCTCGTGGGCAGTGCTGTCAACGGTAGGGAAGTTGCAACGCCAGAAAATTATTGCGATACACAGGAAGATCTGTCGAAGGATGACATCTGGTTCAGAGACTGATAGTTGAACCATAAGTAAGTGTGGCGCATTGCGCACGAATAGACGGAAAAGCTCATTAATGTTACACTGCAGAAACGGCGACAAATCACTGAAAGCAGAAATATACATAAAATATCAAGAAACAGTCGTCAACAGCTACGTAAAGTGAAACGGCCATGTCAGGCTGAAATTCAGTAGACGAATGCTTACGAAATGCAATTCACCCACCAAAGAAGTAGCTTGCAAAACACCAGCTCGACCGATTCTTCAGTACTGCTCGTCGGTCTGCTGCGCTTACCAGGTAGATTAATAAAAAAGTTAGAGGAGATCCAACGGAGAGTGGCACGTTTTGTCATGGGTTCGTCTCCTAAGGGCGAGAGCTTTACGGAGTGCATTCGCTACAAGAGCACCGTTGCGCATCACGGAGATATTTATTGTTACAATTCCGAGAGCTTACGTTCCCAAAAGTCAGGCTACATATTGTTTCCACACATGCTCATCTTGCGAAACGACCACGACGCAGACTCTTAGAAACCCGACGTCACACGGTGGCCTACCGGCAGTCGTTCTTGCTATGCATCATTTGAAAATAGGACTGGAAAGGGTCCAGTGGTGGTGGTACTGAAATTACCAGAGAAGGTCCTGGACTATTCGTCGCTGTTGTGCGTGTACTACTTTGGCGACCCAGCCGTTGTTGACATTATGTTGAGTAGCTAATTCAGCCCTGGTATTCGCAAACTTGTCAGGGTATTAATTTTTGTTTTCATATTCATACAAAATTATATTTTGTAGGCTCTTCATTTATTTTAAAGTATACGTTGCTAAAGCATCGGCAGTCGATTTTAAAAATAGCAGAAATACACTGCCGGAAAGAAAAACGTACGAGGGTAATACCAAAAGTAAGGTACCCTATTTTTTTGTGAGTACATAGACCTGTTTACTACTACAATGGTTTACATAAGTTTACAGCTTGAACGTTTAGCTGTTTCGTTATAATCACCATCTCTGTCGATGCATTTTTGTATACGCTGTGGCAGTTTTTGTATGCCCATGTAATACCAACTCGCCGCCATGCTGTTCAGAAAGTTATGAACCTCTTCTTTCACCTCGTCACCGGAGTTGAATCGGTTTCCGGCCAAATGTTCTTTTAACATAGGGAACAGGTGATAGTCACTGGACGCTAAATCAGGACTATAGGGTGGGTGGGTGATTGCGTTCCACTGAAACTGTTGCACGAGAACAACGTTTTGCCGAGCGATGTGTGGGAGAGGGTTGTCATGGAGAATGTGTACGCCCTCGCTCAACATTCCTCTTCTCCGGTTCTGAATTGCCCGTTTGAATTTTTTCAGAGTCTCACAGTACCTGTCAGCGTTAATTGTGGTCTCATCGATTCAGCTCCGACGACGAGGTGAAAGAAGAGGTTCATAACTTTCTGAACAGCATGGCGGCGAGCTGGTATGACATGGGCATGCAAAAACTGCCACAGCGTCTACTAAAATGCATCGACAGAAATGGTGATTATGTTGAAAAATAGCTAAATGTTCAAGCTGTAAACTGATGTAAACAATTGTAGAAATAAACAGGTCTATGTACTAATAAAAAATAGGAGACCTTACTTTTGGGATTACCCTCGTAACACCCTCAGTAGCAGCAATGTGTAATATGTGTACACTGAGGGATTGTAGTGTTAGCGATTCGTTTGTCACGGTCATCGGCGATCAGATGGAGTTCAGGAAACCTGTCTGTGCGCCCTCTGTTTTGATTCTGCAGGGGTTAACTGCGATGAGTTTAGAGTCGAACAGTGTTTGCACCATTCATTCTTGGGCACAACCCTGCCCCACCGAAAAGTATCCTATAGAACAGCTTTAGCCATTTGAACGGGATCGGCCGGCCGTCGTGGCCGAGCGGTTCTAGGCGCTTCAGTCTGGAACCGCACGACCGCTACGGTCGCAGGTTCGAATCCTGCCTCGAGCATGGATGTGTGTGATGTCCTTAGGTTAGTTAGGTTAATGTAGTTCTAAGTTCTAGGGTGCTGATGACCTCAGATGCTAAGTCCCATAGTGCTCAGAGCCATTTGAACCATTTTTTGAACGGGGTTGCAATGCGGGCTTATGGGAAGATGGAAGAATGCTTCGACGGACTACTGCACGTGTTGGGCACAATATATCGGTGGTGTGCCGCTGCTTTCAACAAAGGTCTGTGGAACATTCACACACCTGTAGACCAGGTTCAGGGCGTCCGCATAGTCTGGGTGATGTGTGATGTCCTTAGGTTAGTTAGGTTTAAGTAGTTATAAGTTCTAGGGGACTGATGACCGTAGATGTTAAGTCCCATAGTGCTCAGAGCCATTTGAACCATTTTTTGAATCGTCCGCATAGTACAGACGCACTTCGAGATCGACGCATTGTACGAGCAGCGGTGGCCGACCGAACAGCATACAGGGACGAATTCTGGACACAAGTTACACCTGCTGTGTTATCGGGACCTTAGGGAACCGCATGCTTGCAGCAGGGTTAAGATCACACTTCTCTGGCCAGGCTACCATTCTCACCACGACAGCGCCAAGGATGGCTGCTCTGGAGACGTAAAGGAGTTCATTGGAGAGTGGAATGACGCTTTGCTGTCATGAGCGACGAGTGTAGGTTATGTCTGTATGCGACTGACGGAGGCAGAAATGTATGGCGTAGCCTGGTGCGCTGCCTGTACCAGAGCGCAATCGCCCACGACACGCAGGACTCATCCAAAGCGCCATGGTCTGGGGGCCATCAATTACAACTCGGGTTGCTCCTGCAGGGTGTAGTAACCAGTGTCTGCTACAGTGCACAGGCTGTTATCCCCGCGCTACTAACATTCCTTAGACAGGAAGTTGATGCCCATTTTCAGCAGGACATTGAACGTCCGCATACGGTTGCTGCGACGGAATGTGCCCCTCGTGATGTTTAATTTCTACCCTGGTAAGCAATATCACCAGATACCTCACCAGTTTAATATGTAAGGGACAAGATGAAGTGTGAATTCACTTGTTCTCCAAGACCAGCAAGAACCATTGCTCAGGATGCTTAGGACAATCTATCGTCGCAAGCCATTCGGCACCTTTATCATCGTTTGAATGCGAGAATACGTTTCTGCGTTGCCGCCAGAGGGAGCACACTGTGTATTGATGCGATTGTTTGGGAACCCTTTATGTGACATGTGTTTCATATGGTCTGAACTTGTTCTCGTGATACTCCTACAAATATGAACTACCTCTCACCTAACATGTCAATAAAATGACCTTGTCTTTGAAGGCGTTGCATTTTTTTCCGGCAGTTTATTTACAGAAAATCTGTTTTCCAAGCTTTAGTATTCGCTAAATCCTTGACAGTGTCACTAATTTGTGTGTGGATGTCATGTTCAACATTAGTCAAAGTTAAATTGCTGGGTCAACTAAGCAACATCGACCTGAGGTATTTTTTTATTATTTTTCATTTAGAAAAATTGCATGGGGGCTTAATTAAAAAGAATAAGATGCAATAATTTTAGGAGCTGTGTGACCGGTTACGAAGTCTCGTAACCGGTTGGCCCTGACTAGTGTTAGCACGCAATCTGACTGCATAAAATATAAAAATAAAGAATGACAAGGAATTTCCGTTAACACAATTGATTAATTAAGTACCCAGCAACTATAAAAGCTACGAAACAACAAAGCACAAGTGTAACCGTTCTGTGTGTGGTAGTGTGACTCAACGTACATGTATCTGGCTCTGTTCTTTCTCAATACGACAAAATATTTTAAACACCATTTACAATGAACTAATTGAAAAACCATAAATACTATAATTGCACTTAGAAACCAGAATTACACGTCTAATATATGAACACGAGCCAGATGCTTTGTTGACTATACCTGTGAGCAAGAGGCATTGTCATTAAAGAAAACTGTAATACGTTTTTACCTCATTATATATTGACGAAAATTTTCCATTACACCAACATCATAAATCAAAAGCCGATCTTCATTCTCAAATACACTGTGATAATTGCAACATCTTCCATCTATACATTACACCAACCGAACAGCATCTACTCTCTCGCCCGACAGAACAACAACTGCACTCGACATCCTCTGAACTACTACTGCACCAGTGGAGGCGGCGGAATAATAATCTTTGGCGCAATCTCTGGCGCTGTGACTCTGTGTAGCCACCTTTCAAAATATGTTTCACATTAGGTAGTGTGACTGGTAATGTTAAATAAATTCTAAGTGATGTTGATAAATTCAGAAATATTGAAATTAAATTCTTTAAAAATAAATAGTTCAGTACGTCTAACGGGGCTGTACAGTCAAGAGCGACAAAAGTTACATTTCATGAAAGAGATAGTTTTGATATAAGATTTTAAGCCTCTGCTCGGTTTTTATGTATTTGAGTTGAGCCTCTTGTAGATGTAATTTCTTGCAAAAGTTTTGTTAAAAGAAGAAAAATTCGAAACTTTCGTCAAAATTTTTTATAACGGTGTCCAACCAGTAATAGTAGAAGTTTAGTCTGAAAAATGTTTCTGGGTCTCTCATTGGCTCGCAAATTTTTTAATTTTTTTCCTCCTGGGCTGAGAGCCAGTCGGTACGGGAAATTCTGTATCGGCACCAACTTCTTCGCTCACTTATTGTGCATTATCAACCATTTCTCTGGACTCAGAGTCAATTTGAATTTCGACTAATTCGTTTTTCGCTTGAAGTAACATTTTGACCGCACCTGAAAGAATAGCGGTGGAGTTTTGTAAGTTTTGACTGACAGTTTTAATTTTGGACGTCGTACCAAATAATTATGGGGCCATCCTGAAACCGGCGCTGGATGCACCTCCGGATAGGGTCGCCCGGAGAATTACTCTGTGCGACGCACCGTAAAATCATTTGCAGAGAATAAATGTAGATAGAGATCCACGTCGGAAACACGACGCAGCGCAAAGTTGTACTACTGCCCCGCCGACGGCAGGTCTATTGGCACAGGTGGGAATGCGAGCGAAGCGCACACACGGAGTAGGCTGGCGCGGCAGACGGGTGTGACGCGAGTGCGCGAGTACGGCGCGCCTCTAGCTAGGCCAGCCGCCGCCTAACTGCGCCTCATCCGCTGCCGCTGCCAGTGACCCGGTTGTCTCCTGCCCGACATCGAGCCACCAGCTGCCGCCTTGACGCCCGGAGACTACTGACTGCACCCTAAGGCCTCTTACGCACTGTCGGTCAAAAATAAGGACAACCAGACGGAGCGGACCAGGGTGGAACGAATTTGGGATCTTCGCTTAAAGTGTGTAGCGAGATAGTCGCAGAATACGTAGCCGTGGTGTTTCTTCGGTTTGTATGGAATGAAACGGCCAGGAAAAAGAGAAAAAAATGTGTTCAATGGTTCTCAGTGACATGAGGATATCAGAAAGGGTAGTTTTGTGGCCTTTTTTTTGTTGATTTTATCATAGAGCAGCAGACTGCTACATAAAGTAATTTCATTTCATTTATTTCTCTTTATACACTCTCACACCAAAAAAAGAAGAGAAAAAACGACGCACCACGGAGGAATTACCGGGATGGGACGGAAAACGACAGCTGTGATGTACTCGTATATGCACAGACAAATAAATAATTACAGTTTCAGAAAAATTGGATGGTTTATTCAAGAGAAAGAGCTTCACAGATTGAGCAAGTCGGTTAATGAGTTGGTCTACCTCATGCTCTTAGGCAAGCAGTTAATCGGCTTGGCACTGATTGAAAGATACGTTGGATGTCCTCCTGAGAGATATCGTGCTAAATGCTGTCCAATTGGACCGCTAGATCATCAAAAATCTCGAACTGCTCCAAACGTTCTCAACTGGGGAGAGATCCGACAATCTTGCTGGCCGATATAGGGTTTGGCAAGCACGAAAACAAGCAGTATCAACTCTCGCCATGTGCGGGCGGCCGTTATCTTGCTGAAATGTCAGCCCAGGATGACCTGCCATGAGGGCCAACAGAAAAGGGCGTAGAATATCGTCGACGTACGGCTGTGCTGTAAGGATGCTGTGGGTGACTACCAAAGGGGTCCTCCTATGAAAAGAAATTGCACCCCAGATCATCACTCCTGGCTGTTGGGACGTACGGCAGGTGACTGTCAGATTGGTATCTCACCGCTGTGTGAGGCATCTCTAGGCACGTCTTCACTGGTCATTGAGGCTCAGTTCGAAGCGGGATTGATCACTGGAGACAATTCTACTCCAGTCAATGATACTCCAGGCCGAAGATGTGTCTGGAATTGCCTGGGCAGCGGTGGCATACCAGCCTGACTCTGGCCCGCCATACGGCCGACAACCAGGAGTGATGATCTGGAGTGCCACTTCCCTTCATAGCAGGACCTCTTTGGTTGTCATCTGCGTCACTCTTCGAACGAAGACTTTTTGATCGTCCCTTACAGTATGCGAGTTTAGATATTTGAGCAGCAAAATTAGTGATGATGGTCGAAACAGGAAAGATTAAAATGTAGACTGGCACTTTGGTCGCTGTATGGTTGCTAAACTGAGTATGCACTCGTGGCTTGCTTCAAACCACTCCAATGGTTGTCCCTCTCGTTGGTCGTTCCTGCATCCCTCGTCTCCGGTTTCGTTGGCTATGGCATCCAAAGTGGTGCGTAGCCGCCCATGCTTCCTTTATCTCCTGGTTGCTGTCACTTGGTTGCTGGCAACCACTCGATAGTGTTTAAGGGTTCCAACCAACAGGATATTGGCGGCATTTGCAAAGGGGGTAGGGCTGCCGGAATACCGCAGAATGGGGCCCAGCATAAATTTCCTGGACATTAGCTTAAAGATAGAAGACAGTAACAATAAATTTAAAATTTACCGAAAAGACTCCTTCACTGACACATTCATCCCAGCTTCCTCCCAACATCCTACAACCTATAAACATGCAGCACTCCATCACATGATCCGCCGTTTCCTTTCTATCCATATGTCCCAAGACGACTTTGACCAGGAACTTAACACAATAAAAACAATAGCCACAAATAATGAATTTGACCCCAACATCATTGATAAAATTTTAGCTAAATAGATGAGAAAGCAAGCCACATCCCTACTGTCCCCAATGAAAAACACAGACAAACTGGAAAAGAAATGGTGCAGATTACCTTTTATAGGGGAACATCAAATAGGATAAGTAACATTTTGAAGGCAAAGGGTTCCTCTGTGTTTTTCTATGTCCCTCAGACAACAGGTAGTTGCTTGTTCGATGCAAAAGAGAAACAACCAGCCACCACAAAAAGTGGGATTTGTAAAATAACATGCCGTGTGTGTCAGTCTTGCTACATTGGACAAACGGGGAGGTCAATCTGCACCAGACTTAAAGAACATCACAGAAGCTGGAGGCTGAAGAAGCCTGATTCAGCCTTTGCGGAACACTGCCTGAACAATAATCACAAATACATAATAGATGTACAAATCTTACAAACAGAGGAAAAGAGGGTTAAACTCAACCAATTAGAAATTTTAGAAATTAAAAAAAAGAGATATGTGGATCCCCACACCTGTTATTAAACGAGCAAACTCAATTCAGTTATTCACAACCCCAGGCTAGAAGCAAAACTTTGGGCCCCAATCTGACGTAGTTAAAAAGTTCTTGGCTGACGCATAACTTTAGTCCTGTCATGTTAGTGTACTTGCTGAATTGTGTAATTACGTATGTTATTTGATAAAAAATGGTCTTTGGCGTAATTTTACATAAAGCAGTGGATCGATACCTTAAGAAGTTGAGATGATTATCTTTGCTTTGTCATCATGTTCATGTGTGAATTTCATCTTTGGGATCAGTAATGTACTTGAAAATGGACTTAAAACCCGAAACCTAGTTTGTGTAGTAACATTAATAATATAAATTGCGAAACAAGGCGAAAAAGAGTGTTTGTTTAGTTAATTTACAATGTTTCACCAAGAACCCACAGTTGATTCAATTAAAATAAAATGTAAGTATTTTGTAGGAAATGAGGCAAGTTATAGGAGTCAACATATTTACACCGATCATTGATGCCAGTTCTCTTCATTTCTGCTTGTCCACATGGTCCTCTGTCAAGGTACTGATCGCAGCATACCCCACATTCGAGGAATAGATTTGTGTATCAGCAGAATCGCGCATACGGTTCCGTTCATGACACAAACAACAACAAAAGAAGCATACACAGCTTAGGTAGAATATATAGAAACGCAGCGATACTTAACAAGCCAGTAGAAGTACTCATACATCAAAACACAATCCGACCGGCATCATTGCAGTGTTCCCGAAAAATAATATTTATCAAGCAAAGTATGTGCTCTCCTAGGTAAGAGTCTATAACTTTAGATTGAAATCAATTACGCGCTGTAATACACTAAGAACACAGTCTCAAAAATTAAGACCATTTACAGAAAAAGATAGTTCTATAAAGGAGCAGCAGTACATGATGGAAGCGGAAGACAATTCCAACACCATTTGACATGTGGTCTATCTCAAAGAAGGCATGTTATTAGACATGTTGTAGCCAGATACAGTTACCAGAATTAATGGGGTTCTTTGGGATGATGTGATGTGGTGATCAACAAGAAAAATAGAGTATCTTTACTTCTACGAAATGCTGACTTTCTCTCCTTGTTACCGTCCTATCTTCTGAGTTGCCAACATAGAATTTGAACCATGAAAACATTTTTCCTAATGGTCACAGCATAAACGTCCTGTCGCTCTGACTCTTTCCAGCTATGCTGATGGCTACAGGTGAGTCATGTAGTTTGAGGGTAAATATTTTCAACACGCCCAGCCGCCCTTAAGATTCACCACAACCATTCGTATCGCAGTTAAAAGTAGCTTTGTTGGTCGACACAATTCACCATTAAGGACGTACAAATGCTCTGTATCTAACATCTCCATAGAAGACCTTGTCAGACCGTCAAAAGGACGTTCCGTTGCAGTTACGTGGCTGTGTGCGGCATCAGCGAGACTGCAATCCAGTGCACTTTTTTCCATTTGGTCAACGAGTCTCTAAAAAAAATTGAAAACAGAAAAAAATTACGGTGTAGGTTTATAATGTCTCCTCTTTCGCATTCAACTGATTTTCTTTCTTTATTTCTTTCACTTACGCCATAGGCCCACAGCGATCGCAGGGTAGGCGTGGTTACAACGGATTTGGCAGTGTTAGTGTTAGGGATGGCCGGATTCCCTTCCTGCCGCCACCCCGTACCCCCAGGACGGAATCGATATACCCCAACTGTCTGCATCTAAAAAATGGCCCTGAGCACTATGGAACTTAACATATGAGGTCATCAGTCCCCTAGAACTACTTAAACCTAACTGGCCTAAGGGCATCACACACATCCATGCCCGAGGCAGGATTCGAACCTGCGACCGTAGCAGTCACGCGGTTCCTGACTGTAGCGCCTAGAACCGCTCGGCCACCGCGGCCGGTGTCTGCATCTAGATTAAATCGTGAAATAGTGCGGACGTGTTTCAAATGTGTGCGACGCGTGTAACTGAGGCGGAACGTGGGGACCAGCCCGGTATTCACATAGCGGGATTTGGAAAACCGCCTAAAAACCACATTCAGGCTGGCCGGCATAGGCCCTCGTCGTTAATCCGCCGGGCGGATTCGATCCGGGGCCGGCGCGCCTACCCGAGTCCAGGAAGCAGTGCGTTAGCGCGCTCGGCTACCCTAGCGGGTCCTTTCGCTTTCAACTGATAGCAGAGATAAATTAAAAAGCTAGCCTTTAAATACGTCAGAAAAAGCTGACATTGCAGGGATATAAGAAGAAAGCGTGAATTATGACTACCTTTTGAACAATTTCAGTACCACATTTTTTGAATTCTCACCAAAAGCAGATACGAAAAGTAATTTCTCAGCTGACTTGTTAGTAATTATGGCTGAGACGTGTGTCTACTGCAGAGCCGAACAGGCCAGTATACCTTCGCCAAATGGGGCTTCCATCTGTCGGAGAAAACATGAACTGTGTTTTCTGAGATGCAAATGTTTTATTGTTATTGATTACCTTACAAAGGACCAAACAATAAAGAAAGATACTGGGCAAATCATCTGGACCAACTGTATGAGAAAATAAGATGCAAGAGCCCTGATTTACCAAAGGAAGAGAGTCTTTAATACTTCTGCCGACAAAGTTGCTTTGCAGTTCGAAAATTTAGTGATTTCAAACACAGATTGCTGCACCATCCGCCCTATTCGTTATATTTGGGATCGTCTGGCTTCCGGCTCTCTTCACATGCAAATGAATTTGTAGCTGTAGATGTTTTGAGTTCAAAGAAGAGCTTACAATATTTTGGAGACCCTCGTGAATTGCACTCCAAGAATGAGTCTCTTCACTGCAAAAATCTTGGACAAAGTGTTTTTATTTTAAATGGTCTAAGTCGTAAAACAAGTGCGTTTTTTACCTCAATTCTTTCAGTTTTAGGCCGAGAACTGCACATATTGTCCCTCTACAAAAACTTCACAATTTTAGTCAAGAGTCAGACTTCCGCACCACCAATGTACTTGTAACACAGTTTCGCAACCGATTAGGTATGCTTGAAACCCACAACATTACATTGAAAAATCATGAGCACAGAGATGACTGTTACTTCTATTTAATGCCAGTCAAAGGAAAAAGTCACATGACGTTAGATCTGCAGTCAGTGGACCTGGGAAACGTTTATACAATGATTTGCAAATGGCATTTGCGAAACGTTGCGTGCACCATCTCCATGATGTAAATTTTCGTTATTGTCTCACGGAGAGTATACTGACCTTATACAGTCTAGTAGCAGTCCCAGACATGTTTCGCCGATCGTTGTGCGAGAAAGAATAGTATCAGTAACATAAGATACGCAATCGTTCACCAGGCCGTTAATTTCGGAAATCATAGGTCGTTTTCGAGAGATTATGTTACCTGACCACAACGCATTGTCAAACAGCTCCAGCCATTCGGCATGCCAGCCTAAAACGGTTTCAGTGAACTCATTCGGCGGTCATAGTTTCCAGGAACAGCTTTTAAACGTAATGGTTCTACCAAGTAATACAGAATAGTTTCTGTTTCGGTACTGGTCTAGTTGCATAAACTGTTATGACTTTCGCAAGATCCTTGACGCAGTTACCCCTGATAATTACCTCATTAATGATAGCAAATGTGGCGTCTGTCCTCGTCAGCGTCGACTTATCGCATCGTCGACAATGCCCGTTATTATCGGCTTCCGAGAGCAACTTTGTTTTTACAGCTGACGTCGTATGAATACCATGTTCAGTCCTTAGATACCTTTTCCTGTCTGTTACAGATTTTCCAAACCTCATATCGCGCCATTATTGTCATTCTCTCGCCGCGCTCGTATGGGAGAAATCATCTTTCATTCGTTTGAATCGTTTTTGAGATAAGCTTGGTATAAGTAAATAAGGATTTTTGAACTGGCTAAACCATACTTACTCCTTTTGTAAGCGAAAAAATGTGTGGGGGAGAAGAGCCACACTCGACGCTTACTGCAGGTAACGACTCTTTCTTTTGAAACTTCCTGGCAGATTAAAACTGTGTGCCCGACCGAGACTCGAACTCGGGACCTTTGCCTTTCGCGGGCAAGTGCTCTACCAACTGAGCTACCGAAGCACGACTCACGCCCGGTACTCACAGCTTTACTTCTGCCAGTACCTCGTCTCCTACCTTGCAAACTTTACAGAAGCTCTCCTGCGAACCTTGCAGAACTAGCACTCCTGAAAGAAAGGATATTGCGGAGACATGGCTTAGCCACAGCCTAGGGGATGTTTCCAGAATGAGATTTTCACTCTGCAGCGGACTGTGCGCTGATATGAAACTTCCTGGCAGATTAAAACTGTGTGCCCGACCGAGACTCGAACTCGGGACCTTTGCCTTTCGCGGGCAAGTGCTCTACCAACTGAGCTACCGAAGCACGACTCACGCCCGGTACTCACAGCTTTACTTCTACCAGTACCTCGTCTCCTACCTTGCAAACTTTACAGAAGCTCTCCTGCGAACCTTGCAGAACTAGCACTCCTGAAAGAAAGGATATTGCGGAGACATGGCTTAGCCACAGCCTGGGGGATGTTTCCAGAATGAGATTTTCACTCTGCAGCGGAGTGTGCGCTGATATGAAACTTCCTGGCAGATTAAAACTGTGTGCCCGACCGAAGTAAAGCTGTGAGTACCGGGCGTGAGTCGTGCTTCGGTAGCTCAGTTGGTAGAGCACTTGCCCGCGAAAGGCAAAGGTCCCGAGTTCGAGTCTCGGTCGGGCACACAGTTTTAATCTGCCAGGAAGTTTCATATCAGCGCACACTCCGCTGCAGAGTGAAAATCTCATTCTGGACTCTTTCTTTTTTTCACAAGACAGTCAATAGTTCCTTCTTTAGTCTCTCGGTCTCTCTTCTATATGGAAGTAAAAAATTTTATTTGTTACACTATTTGAGAGTTAATTATTTGTGCAATGCGAAATCAGAAACTGTGATTCGCCTGTCGAGAACCTAGTATTCCATTCAGAAGTGTCACGTGGGAGCGAGCGTCGGATGGCGCTCGTATCGTCTTTCAGAGTAGCGGCTCTGCGAGTGAAGGGCAACTGGTTTGCTTGCTGGGGATTGGTACACGACACGGAAATGCTGTCTCCATTCACACGTTCAGCCGCCAGGAGATGTAAAAGTGTCTTAGACCAATCACAGCGGTCGCTTGACGAGCCGTGGTGGGTGCATTCACACCACCTACCGTAGAGGCACGTAGGAAACGCGATGCATCCAGACATTAACTTGGAGGCGTATGTGGCTCATTATGACAATGAAAACTACAACTGTTTATTGCTGTGTGTGTCTAACTGTTGCTGTGTGTGTCTAACTGACCATCCAGAATCAAACTACTCCTGATGTTGCAGATAAAGTTAACAGTTCCCCTCGTTTGTCCGTTATTTATGCAGTTGTACGTATTACATTATCTACATTGTTGTACTGAAAAGATCTTATTTTAAACCTTGTTATTGAAAGCAGTGTCCGTTACTTTTAACTTACGCGTCCAAATAAAAATTTTATCTTGGCGGTAGTCGTTAAGTTGCTGTTTCACGTGGTAGCGGGCAGCGGCCCCTCTCACGCAGATAGCTCGTTCGTTCGTTTATTACCCAATCTGCTTCGAGAAGAGGTGGCCATAACCAACAACAGTCGCGATTTTGCATTGTCCATTTTAACAGGTGCCCTTAAGCTACAAGTGCGCAGCGTAATATTCCTCGAAGAAAGGAAGAGCGGGGTTTTACGTCCCGTCGACATCGAGGTTATTAGAGACAGAACAAAAGCTCGACCTGTTTCAAGGATGTGGAAGAAAATCGGCCGTGTCCTTTCAAAGGAACCGTCTCGCTATTTGCCTGGAGCTATTCAGGGAGAGCACGGAAAAAACTAAGTCTGGATGGCCCGACGGGAATCCGAACCGTCGTCCAACCGAATGCGAGTCCAGTGTGCTCACCGCTGCGCCACCTCGCTGCGTGATTTTCCTCGAGAATACAGCACTACACTGCCTACTGCCGTAAGGAGCGTACGGATCTCGTGTTGCATCATTGATCTCCAAGGCGGCCTCATCACACGGTATGAGATCTTTTTTGTGAAAGGTATGTCGAAGATTCTGTGTCCAGATTTAGATTTCCGTGATCCCTATATAGCACCAGGCAAATGCCGGAATGGTTCCTTTGAAAGATCACGGCCGATTTCTTTCCCCATCCTCGACACAATCTGAACTTGTGCTCCGTCGCTAATAACCTCGATGTCGACGGGACATTAAATCCTACTCGTCCTTCCCTCTAACAACGTTGGGTGAATAGCAATGCCGCATAGCAACATCAGTAAATGGAATAACTTCAGATGTGATCACAAATTAAGGGACTAGTTTGATTATTATCATCTGGATGTTTGTCCTTAATGAGGCATGTCGAACATCTGTAAAAGATAAATGAAAACTTTGATACATAACGTAATTGTAAGAATTACCACGAAGTTTTATGTACATGCATGTAAAAGATACGCGCTTCTAAAACCACACAGTTCTTCTGTAGATAATCACCTTTTTTCCTACCTGTTACAATCTACTCCAAGTTTCAGTCTTCATTAATGCAGAAGACAGTCTTTTGAAATCAGAACCTTCTATACTTCGTTTGGCTACTTTATACAACAGTGACGGCTTTTACGTGTCATTGCAGCATCAGGCGTTCGTAGATACCGGGACAGCGGAAACCGGTACAGCAGCATATGTGCCACCATCCAGCCCTCAGCAAGTCTAGAATCATAGGCGCTGACAGGTCCACGGCTGGTGCAGCGTTCCAGCGTACAGTGGAGCATGACGATAGGATGGCAGTCATCTCTTCCTGTGGTCGCACTGGGTGGTCCAGCACACTCTCGCCGTTGCATACCACCCTCCTCTACTCAGTGGCTCCATATGCGCGCCGTAGCAGCGTGTACGGTTTAAAATGTCACTGTCTGACAGGTCTGTTTCACACAGAAAGATAATTCTGACCTGTTCGGACTCAAGTCAGAAGCTGATGTGCTCTTGACGTTCACAACGAATACTGGCACTTTCTTTCACGTCGTTTGGTGGTTCGTTTCCTGAGCATCGCTTAACACTGACCTATCAGATCACACTGTTCTACACATCCTCTCAATCTAGTTCTATTCGAGTTGATATTTTCATGAACATCAGTGTGTAAGAAATCCTTCCACTTTCAAAATTTGAATTAACTTTTCTGAACAGGGAGACATCTTAAGACAGGCGCGATTTCGCGAAAGCCTACTTCCGAAGTTTCAAGAACCAGTGTTCAGTGAAGAATCTAGGAATATACTACAACCCCCTACTAGTAGTTCCCGTAAGGATCTCGAACACAAGATTTGACGCAATTACAGTACGCACAGGCAATCCATGCTCCATACGCAAATGTAACGGGTAGAAACCCTAATACCAGGGATAGCCGGCCGATGTGGCCGAGCGGTTGTAGC
Source organism: Schistocerca nitens (assembly GCF_023898315.1). NCBI lineage: Eukaryota > Metazoa > Arthropoda > Insecta > Orthoptera > Acrididae > Schistocerca > Schistocerca nitens. The sequence continues at coordinate 602,404,180 of NC_064614.1, read as the reverse complement.
CGCTACAGTCTGTAACCGCGCTACCGCTACGATCGCAGGTTCGAATCCTGCCTCGGGCATGGATGTGTGTGATATCCTTAGGTTAGTTGGGTTTAAGTAGTTCTAAGTTCTAGGGGACTGATGACCTCAGAAGTTAAGTCCCATAGTGCTCAGAGCCATTTGAACGATTTTGAACCAGGAATAACGGGAAGTACCGTCTGCCATGCACTTCACAGTGGTTTGCAGAGTATGGCTGTAGATGTAAATATTATATACGTAACTGTAAATATTACGACTGGAGTGTAACAATAATGTATCAAAGCAACCGATAAGCGTTACGAAAGATGGCTAAGACACATCCAAAAAATATGGAAAATTGTGTGTAGAATGATCTTTAAATATAAACAACATAAATCAACGTAACTCACATCATTTAGCTACAATAAAGCAGGTCAGCAACTGGAAGCAGATAATTGGTTCAAATGCCTCTGACCACAGCTGTGGTCATCAGTCCCCTAGAACTTAGAACTACTTAAACCCAACTAACCTAAGGACATCACACACATCCACGCCCGGGGCAGGATTCGAACCTGCGACCGTAGCAGTCGCGCGGTTCCGGACTGCGCGCCTAGAACCGCGAGACCACCGCGGCCGGCGAAGCAGTTAATTCCATAAATTTTCTGGGAGTATGCATTAGGAGTGATTTAAAGTGGAATGATCATATAAAGTCGGTAAAGCAGATGCCAGACTGAGATTCATTGGAAGAATCCTAAGGAAATGCAATCCGAAAACAAAGGAAGTAGTTTCAAAATGGTTCAAATGGCTCTGAGCACTATGGGACTCAACTGCTGTGGTCATAAGTCCCCTAGAACTTAGAACTACTTAAACCTAACTAACCTAAGGACAGCACACAACACCCAGCCATCACGAGGCAGAGAAAATCCCTGACCCCGCCGGGAATCGAACCCGGGAACCCGGGCGTGGGAAGCGAGAACGCTACCGCACGACCACGAGATGCGGGCAGGAAGTAGTTTACAGTACGCTTGTTCGCCCACTGCTTGAATACTGCTCAGCAGTGTGGGATCCGTACCAGATAGGGTTAATAGAAGAGATATAGAAGATCCAACGGAGAGCAGCGCGCTTCGTTATAGGATCATTTAGTAATCGTGGAAGCGTTACGGAGATGATAGTTAAACTCCAGTGGAAGACTCTGCAGGAGAGACGCTTAGTAGGTCGGCACGGGCTTTTGTTGAAGTTTCGAGAACATACCTTCACCGAGGAGTCAAGCAGTATATTGCTCCCTCCTACGTATATCTCGCGAAGAGACCATGAGGATAAAATCAGAGATATTAAGAGTCCACACAGAGGCATACCGACAATCCTTCTTTCCACGAACAATACGAGACTGGAATAGAAGGGAGAACCGATAGAGCTACTCGAGGTACCCTCCGCCATACACCGTCAGGTGGCTTGCGGAGTATGGATGTAGATGTAGATGTAGATGTAGATGTAGATGTTTTAAATGACATGGATGCTGGGTACGTAGCTGCTCTTGTGTGCTTAAAATGACGATCGCACGGGAATAGTCAACTGTGTACTTATTGGGGCATAAAACGAAGATTTCAACATATTATTATACTCTGGTCACAGCTTACAGTAGATGGGGGCAGAGCAACCATCACGCGCAACCAGGCGCTCTGCGTCGCTACAAAACGCGCAATTCAGCGAACAAGTGGCGCTCGAGAAAGAACTAGGATTGGATGGCAGCTGGCTCCTACCATTCGACTCGCTGAAACGTCAATCACAAATTTACTTTTATCGCAATATAACGGATGCCAGGTAGTTTTATGCTTATCTAGCCGAGTAATAGGCGTTGCTCGCGTACTAGTCCATCTCCTCCGTCTCCCTCCTCCCCTCCTCCGCTATCTGCCCATTTCCACCATCCTCACTCTCTGCTCATCTCGTGCACATTCTACTCTCTGTTCATCTCCTCCTACCCCTCTCTCTGTCCACCTGCTGCTTGCCCCTCTGTCCATCTCCTCGGTTCCCCTGTGATTCCATGTCCTCCTCCTTCCCCCTCTTTGCCCATCTGCTCCACGCCCCTCTCTCTCTCTCTCTCTCTGTCCATCTCCTCCTCACTCTGTCCATCTGCTCCTCTCCCCTCTCTATGGCCGTCTCCTCCCCCCTTCTCTCTCCATCTTACCATCCCCGTGACCATAGGAGGCTGGTGTTTCTTACCCCCACAGTATTTCCTTCCATATCGTTACTAATAATTATGTGTGCCAAGTTTGGTTGAAATCGTTCCAAGGGCTTAGGATGAGCTTTTTATCCGCGGTTTTGCGCGCGTACGCACATGTCAAATATATTTCACATATATTTTACATATTTCACCAGTATCTCTAACGAATTCGCGTGCAGTTTCATCTTCACACAGCTCAATGTTTATGACGTTGTATTATGTGTCGTACAATGATATGTTTTTTCTAGATACGTGGTGCGATATATGTGGGTACTGTCTGTGAGCCTGCCCCGTTAGCCGTGCGGTCTACGCACTGCTTTCCGGGCGGCAAGGCGCGCCGGTCCCCGGCACGAATCCGTCCGGCCGATTAGTCTCGATGTCCGGTGTGCCGGCCAGTCTGTGGATAGTTTTTAAGGCGGTTTTCCATCAGCCTCGGCGAATGAGGGCTGATGCCCCTTATTCCGCCTCGGTTACACTAAATTAGAGTAATATATTAATACCTTCAGCGGCTGACGGGCGTTGATATATATCAACGGGGACAGGTGCAAATGCGTGCCCTTACCGGGACTCGAACTCTGGATCTCCTGCTTACATGCCAGACACTCTATCCATCTGAGCCATCGAGGGGACATAGGATAGTGCGACTGCAGGGACTATCTCGGGCACGCCTCCCGCGAGACCCACATTCTCACCTTGTGTGTCCACACACTACATTCGTAATGTCCCTACCCAACACACTCATTACTCGTGGAAGACGTTGTTACCAAGTCCTGTAAGAGTTCGGGTAATATGTATGCATTAGCACAGAAGAAGAAGGTCTTGGCCGGTATTGCCGGAACTATATACTTATATGGATATGGTACCATATCCATATAAGTGTCAGTTACACTATGTTGGCGATTGCTGCGCAAACACTTTCTCCACGTACGCGTACACCATAATTGCTCTACCACGCAAACATTGGGGTTACACTCGTCTGGTGTGAGACGTTCCCGGGGATTCCACTGGGGGCCGAACCGCACAATAACCCTGGGTTCGGTGTGGGGCGGCGGAGAGGTGAGTGGACTGCTGTAGCCTTTTGTGGGGTTGTGTACCACTGAGGCTATGGCGGGGGCGAAGCCTCTCCGTCCTTTCTAGGTAAACAGTCTGTCTGCGAAATGTATTGCGAAGTGTATTGTTAGTAGTGAAGAAGCAATAAACTAAAAAGTCATGCATGATGTGGCAGTTTTTGATGCATCTCATTCGTTGACGTCATATCTCTTGAACTATGTGTCGCACAATGATGAATTTTGTAGGTACTTTCGACCATATATTGGATACTGTCTGCGAAATGTATTGCAAATAGAGTTATTAGCAACGATGTAATAAATTTAAATGTCTTGCGTGAGGCGGCAGTGTTTCAGTAATCTCGGTGTTCATGATATTTACGACGTCATATCTACTGAACAATGTGTCATACAACGAGGTAATTTTGCTGGTACATTCAGTGGTATATGTGAATACTGCGTGCAATGTGTGTCGCCAATACAGTTAGTAGCAAAGAAGTAATAAATTAAAGCGTTATGCTTCACGCGGCAGTTTTCCTGCATGAACAGCGAAAATGTAGAAAGCGACAAACGTTTTTCGTTTCATCATTTTTGGCAGTGTTGTCACCGAGAAAAGTTTCGAAAGGGGTTGAATTTGTGTGTAAAGTTTGTTGCAAGCCACTAACAAAGTGCCCTCATTCTCCGCGTCGTGGGCTACACACTGCGCCCCACCCCCTCCCTCCCCTTTGATAGGTAGATTGTTCTTATCCCCACAGCGATTCTTTCCAGTCATTAAGTGTTATGTGCACCAACTTTGGTTCAAATCGGTCCGGTGGTTTATGAGGAGATGTGGAATCTACATACGTACATACATTTTGAAAGTAAATAGCATATCAGAAGATGGTTCAAATGGCTCTGAGCACTATGGAACTTAACTTCTGAGGTCATCAGTCCCCTAGAACTTAGAACTACTTAAACCTAACTAACCTAAGGACATCACACACATCCATGCCCGAGGCAGGAGTCGAATCAGAAGAACCGCCTACTGGTCTCGTCTCCTTTGTTCAATGAAGACAGCGGGCAAAGTATCACAGCGAAGCCGGGCTTAATAATAAGTTTCATATATTAAAAAGAAAAGAAAAGAAAAAAAGGCGTCAACCGCCGCCTTATTCGGCAGCAGCTGAAAAGGCGAAATGAAATGGCGTGAAAGCGCGATGGTCAGAGTCGCGTACGCGGACAGGGAAGGCAACAGACGATTAGCAGCTTTCACTGCCGGCTACCCCAGCTATCGGCGTCGGGGCCCCTATGAGGAATGCGGTGGCCAGCGGACGCGCTCGAACTGTGTCGAGTAGCGGCCGACAATTCGCTGGACGCGTGCCACACGCGCAACAGGTAGCCGCTGTCTGCGCACGCGCCGTGCGCTGTCGTTCCCGCAACATCCTACAGAAAGAAAGATGCAACTACACGGAGTTGTTGGCGTAAATGTCATGTCAGTGTAATCAGTTATGGACGCGATTAGTTGGTAGAGAACAACGTCCAGAACAACTGGAATGTACCAGTTCGTTGGTGTCATTATCTGGACAGCCTTAATAATATAATCAGTAGAAGAACAGCACTGAATGTATTCGCTGTACGGTAAGCCACAGAAACGATATAGTGCGAGTATAGTGATTTGAAATATTCGACCTTTCTCTGTTGCAGTAGGGCCTGACTTATTCCTCTGTATTTATATTCCGCCAGTCATCTTACGGTACGAGGAGAGCGAAACATCGTGCGCTGCCGCCACGCCTCCCTCCCTCCCTCTCATTACCCACCACCCCAATTCCATTCTTGAATGGTATACGAGAAGACCGATTGTCGGTAAGCCGCTATGTAAGCTCTCATTTTATGTTTTTACGGTATATCTGTGAGAGGAAGTGCTATATGCTTCACACTTCTTGAAACTAAAAGTAGTGAGTGAGCGACCTCGGCTTTGGGGGCGTGACTGTTCGAAGCTGTTGGTCTTCCTCGCTGTAATAGATAGAAATGGCCACATCAGTCTGTTTATACGATGTATGTTACATTTATTTATATTGAGACGCAGCTACTGGTCTCCACATCAAGCGCCGATTTCAGCAGGTCTTCCTGCATTTCGATACAATTTTCTAATAATGAGTCTTCACCACATACTGTAGCATCATTCTCGAGCAGCCTCATTGTGCTTCACACGTCAGTCACCAGGACAGTTACATTCATCGCTAATACTAACGGTCCCAAAACTAATCCTCGGAGTGCACGTTGTCTCTAAGACTGTAGTCAGTGCATCAAATTGAAGTCAAGACGAGAACACCACCCGAAGTTCCTAGCCTACCCCATCCTTTCTAACCTTCCCCCAGTGTCCTCATATTTTTGTAGCAAAGCACCGAATACCCAGAGGCCGGCGACAGACGTGGCAAAGACCGAAGTCACCGGCCAAAGTGCTTCTCTTCCCTTGGCCTCACACAGCTCTTCAGTAGGAGCCCTTCAACGTTCTCTGCCAGGTGAAGGAAGACAGTGCCTCCCCGTCAGTACGCCCTTGAAACTTCAGTTCTGCTCGTACTGCCGCCTCCGCAAGTCGGTCTCCTACAGCCCTGTCTATAGCCTCCAGTCCTACGGGAAACGGCTCAACGGAAGACAGCGGAAGCAACCATCAAGCAGACAACTCGAACACTAATTATAGTAATATAGAAATGAATGTGAGATTAAGTAGACTACAGTCTAACGAAATATTTCAGACGGTACGTCGACTCTTAACGCGACTGACACACGCCAATGGGAGCATGATCAGCTAACCTACAACAGAGCAGACAGACAGAATGATATTACGACCTGAAAATTTACCGTCAAACCCGCACGAGCTACACTATGTGATCAAAAGTATCCGGACCTTACAAGTTCGTGGCGCCCTCCATCGGTAATGCTGGAATTCAACATGGTGTTTGCCCACCGTTAGCCTTGATGACAGCTTCCACTCTTGCAGGCATACGTTCAATCAGGTGACGGAAGCTTTCTTGGGTAATGGCAGCCCATTCTTCACGGAGTGCTCCACTGAGGAGAGGTATGGAAGTCGGTCGGTGAGGCCTGGCACGAAGTCGACGTTCCAAAACATCCCAAAGTGTTCTGTAGGATTCAGTTCAGGACTCTGTGCAGACCAGTCCATTACAGGGATGTTATTGCTGTGTAACCACTCCACCACAGGCCGTGCATTATGAACAGGTTCTCGATCGTGTTGAAAGATGCAATTGCCATCCCCGCATTGCTCTTTAACGGTGGGAAACAATAAGGTGCTTAAAACATCAATGTAGGCCTGTGCTGCGATAGTGCCACGCAAAACAACAATGGGTGCAAGCACCCTCCATGAAAAACACGATCACACCATAACACCACCGCCTCCGAATTTTACTGTTGGCACTACACACGTTGGCAGATGACGTTCACCTGTCATTCGCCATACCCACACACTACCGTCGGATTGCCACATTGTATACCGTGATTCGTCACTGCACACAACGTTTTTCCACTGTTCAGTCGTCCAACATTTACGCTCCTTACACCAAGCGAGGTGTCGTTAGGCATTTACCGGCGAAATGTGTGGCTCGACCATGAAATCCAAATTTTTTCACCTCCCGCCTAACTGTCATAGTACTTGCAGTGGATCCTGATGTAGTTTTGAATTCCTGTGTGATGGTCTGGATAGACGACCCTTTCAACTGTCGGCGGTCTCTGTCAGTCAACAGAGGAGGTCGGCCTGTGCGCTTTTGTGCTGTTCGTGTCCCTTCACGTTTCCACTTCACTACCACATCGGAAACAGTGGACCCAGGAATGTTTAGGAGCGTGTAATTCTCGCGTACAGACGTATGACACAATTGACGCCCAGTCACCTGACCACGTTCGAAGTCCGTGAGTTCCGCGGAACGCCCCATTCTGCTCTCTCACGATGTCTAATGACTACTGAGGTCGTTGACATGGAGTACCTGGCAGTAGGTGGTAGCACAATGCACCTAATATGAAAAACGTATGTTTTGGGTGATGTCCGGATACTTTTGATCACATAGTGTATGTGAAGTCAGGGGCAACGCTTGCACAATCCGCGCGGGAGGACTGAAAATGGACAAAATACCGGATGAATCAAGAGGAAAGGTACACGCTTTGAAGGGTGATACTATTAGTGATTCTAAACAATAACGTGTCCTTTTCTTAACAGTTTCCGATGAAACTAATAAAAACATTGTGGGGCAGGACAAATGTAGGTGATAGTAAATGAAACGTTGTGATCTAACGTTTTGTTTAATTGTGTACATTACCACACAAAAGATGCTCAAAAAGAAAACCACCAACTACAACGCATTTTGTAGCTCTTGTAGACAGCTTTTGTGTTGCTATGTTGCCGTGTTACCAAAGGAATATCCTCCAAGTACTCTGGTAACACATATTTCGAAGGAAATCAAGATACTCCATTAAGACGGTTATCTAAAACAACTGGACCGATAAGTTGGTCATCATTGAAATTATCAGTAAAGACAAAACCACATATCCAAATGTCAGGTTGGTTGTGTTCGCATGTGAGTGCTGGTGAAGAAAGACATGGGACTGACGCCCCTGATTTTCAGACAGCTGTATGTCGCATACTATTAAGGAAAGGACATATGTTCACTGGCAGCTTTTTGTTCAGTATCACCAGTACTACACCCCTCAAAGCACGTGCCTTTTCTCCTGACATATGCTGCGTACGGGGATCTTGTGATGCCGCACTGACGGTTGCACTTCGACATCTTTATCTGGTGTGCACATCTACGTACTCGCTTACCATGAGTAATTAGGATTCTGCAGTTGAATGCTGTGAAGAGGACATTGGCGAATGTGGAGCTCACCAAGATAGTGAAGCAGATACAGTCGAAATTAGTGAGCTTTAGAGAGGCCTGAAACAGAGGTTTGGCGGATAACATGTGTTGCGTCAGCTGCAAAGATATTTGTCTGTGGCAACAGACATCACCTTGTATGGCAAGTGTGTAGTCACGCGCCTTCCACAGCTACGCACAGAACACGTCATTATAGCAAAGGTCGTAAGTGGGAAAGATATGTGGGTAATCGCCTCCGCCTACGACTCATAGGACTGTACGTAGATATACGACAAATTGCACAATACACGACAAACAGAAGACTCGTAATAGCGGCAGATATAAGCGCCCGCTCGCTATGTGCGCGCAGACACAACAAACGAAAGGGGGCGAGCAGTTGAAGGCACCTCCCGAACATAATCTGTCGGTAATAAACAAGGAGGGACAGCCACACGCATTTTCAGATTGAGTAGCAACATCGACATAGTAACACAACAGAGCGCTGAATTACATACAACACTGGAAGGTGACGGAGGGACTTACCCACAGCGATCATAATGTGATCCTGATAAATACTGATCCTGATACGCAAATCCACATGACGTCCGAACGGTGCTTTAATCTGCGCAGTTCGGATTGCGAAAAGCTTGGTCACATAACATCCTCCTTCCCACTGCACGAAATGAAAGGTATTATAGAATAAGGACACATGTGCTGACTAACTTACCAACACGTGCGCGGAATGCCGTCATCCCAAGCACCTCCACAAGACCTAGAGAGAGAACGCCGTGGAGCGGGGAACTGGCTATACTAAGGGAGGACTCCAGAGACAAACGTAACCTTTATGCCACCAACCGGCCGTCAATAGCTAGAGACATTACGGTCCGACTTGAGCAGTTTAGACAGGCTAAAGCAAAATATCAGAACGTGCAGCTCCGACCTAGAAAGAGATACTGGCAGGATTAGGTGGACAGCAGCAGAAAGACAATCACAGGGGTTAGGCATATAAACTGCTGACCGAGAGGATAAAAACGCCATTAGGTTAGTTGGGAGGAGGGAACCAAACAGCGAGGTCATTGGTCCCATCGGATTAAGTCACATCACAAATCAGCCTGTACCTGACGAAACTTCAAAACGACGTCCCCCTTCCCCGGCTGGGACAAGTGCTTGCAACCGGATGGTGGTTAATACAGTCATTATTTAATAAATACGTGGACATAGTTCCTTCACAACCCAATCTCGTCTACCGATTTGCGTGCTAAGTTCACTGGCTAAGTTCGGAATCAACTCCTCTGTGGATGGTTTCAGGTACACAGTTGGGCCTCAGTCCACATCTTTCTCCTTTTCACCGTGAAAATTGATAGAGGACGCGGTTTTTCAGGTTATTAGTACGGAAAATACACAACAGCATTACTAATAGATACCGCAGGGGCTTTGATATATAGTGCCCCGCCATGGCTGAACGCCTTCAAGGCCTGCAGCTCCCTGCGGCCCTGAACAATAGTCTTCTTCACTATTGCAGAAATAGACACAAAGTGGCGCACAGTGGTCAAAAAGATAACTAAAGAGTGCTCGCAGGGATCGATTTACGGACCTATTTTCTAGAAAATCACAGCTGATCCCTCCCTAATACAAATGGAAGGTGGCAATTGCACAGAAGGTCCTGACGATTTCCTCCTTGTGGTAGGGGCCAAACCGAGAGAGCAATTTAAAGGGGAAACTTCGGCGGAAATGCAAACCATGACTAACGGATGTGCTGGAAATAAAAACTTCTATGGCATTGTTGGCCGGGGGTCACGAGCTGAGAGTTCGACCACCTGGTTCAGGCTTTGTGTTTGGCTCCACTTCCGCGACTTGGGCGTCGATGATGATGAAACACACACACAGAGAGAAAGAGAGACAGAGAGAGAGAGAGAGTGTGTGTGTTCCTGGCAGAGAAAATCCTCGACCCGGTCGGGAATCGAGCCAAGGGTCAGTTGATCGAGAGTCAGGAACGCTAACCACGAGACCACGTGCTGCTGACTGCTAGAAATAGACTCACCATTGCGGGAAATAAAACCCTCTAGGGTAAGGTTGCTATCGATGGGCCGCCTCCTTCGATGAGCCAGCTCTATTTCTCTGGGGATATAGACAATAGCGCAAGCTAATGGGCATTAACTGTACTCGATGTTGCCAAAGATTGGCAACAGGCGCAGGTGGTGAACTGTTTAAAGCAACAATGAAAAAGTTAAGACTTGCGCTATTTTCTTGTAATTGACTGGTATTAATGAAGGAAACGTCGTAGTGATATGGTAATAATGATTAAATTTCTGCAGCCATCATCGGGAAGTACGAGCAATTCTCACCATTCTGTCGTATTCGCAATATAAAGTTAAGTGCTGTGGCCGGAGACTAATTGTTATTAAGCGAGCCCATGCGGGTTGCCTCGAGTGACCCACCTCGAATTTTGTCTAATCTTAGGCCTCAGTAGACCACTGTGAACAAAATTTAAGTAATTGTTTTCGTTATATTATATTACATTATGGTTTGTGTTTTGACTATCAGTCAAACGTGTTTCTTCTTTTTACCTTCGAAGGCGGCATTTTTTTTCTTTTAGTCTCCTTAGTTTCGAATAAATTTTGTTCTCTTTCAGAAGCCAACAAAATATTTCTAAAAATAAAAGCTCTGAAATGTATGTATATCTATTTAGATATGTATAATATTTAACAGGTATTACCCAGTAGCCCGTTCACGGAAACTGCCTGGACCAATGAAGTAAATCAGTCCCTTTGGTGGAGCCAATAACAAATTATTTATATATATTTTTAAATATTTCATTAACAGTGAATATTTATGAGTTCTTGTCTACTATAGTGAAATACAAAAGATAATGTTCAAGTTACACTGAAAATAAAATATTTATTATAGCATTCCATGATTTTAAGAGATTTTATTCAGGTGGCCCATCGATAGCAAGCTTATTCTACATTATGTTGAACGAGGGCATGCAAGAGAATCCTACAGTTAAACTGGAAGGAAGTAACTTAGAAGGGAACATGGTTACAATATACTTGGACTTATTCCTGAACCAGAAATTAAACTTTAACCAATATATCAGAACAGCTACAGAAAGGGCATGCAAGGTACTGCATAAACTTGCCAAGATCAACACAGTTAACGACGGATTACCCATGACTGTAAAAGAACATATCATGCGCTTTGATCGAGTCGACATTCTGTTTTGTTGGCAGCGTGTGGACACATCGACTGTGCTCCGTGATTAAAACTGTGGTGGTGTGTTGATGACAGAGGGGTGTCCTCCTGCGGCTCTCTGAGACTTTCGCCATCACGTTGTGTGGTGCTGGTGACATACTACATAGACATAACTATTAAACATCACGCGCCAACATGTTGGCTGAAAACGGGCAGACGAGACACAGTGAGAGACATCTTAGCGGAGGAAACGCAAACCTTGAGGAAGCTCAAAACCTGAGGTGAACTCATAGCAAAGTGAGTGGGACAACTGCGAAAGGCCTGTACGGTATACGCATATAAACATCAGGGAGCTGTTGAAGATAAAACATATCAATCGCAGCTACAGCACGATTCATTTTCTAACTGTCCATAGCCGTACTCCATGCATTTACAGCATGTAAAAACAGAGCGGTAATTGTCCCTGTAGAAAGAGAGAAAAAACATGCTTATATACTGTGGCCATTGATCGCAGGAAAGACGACTACTGCATTCACACGACGATATTACACAGTCACTTAGGGACCATAACTTGTGGTCATATCTCAACGACTGTGCAGACGGAGTATCAAGAGCGTTACATACATAGTGACGAGACTACAGGCAGCAAAGAGCACAAGCGACGAAAGACTCCGCAGACAACACTAGCAAGACAAACAACCGTAGTAATGGTAGCAGAATAAATGACAGGAGCACGCGAAGACGAACATAGAACAAGTGCTAAATGTATGGCCACTGGAGTTCCGTTTAAACGTGTTCATTAGAAAGTAAGACTGATGGCCAGACAAATTTAGAAAGAGAGAACAGTACACGTTGCCATGTAGAGTTGATGAAAAATACGGCCTAACCTAGATGTAGGATCACGCTATCTGAGGGCGAGAGAATCAAAGTATTGCTGAGGTTGTCGCCCTCGGATGTCGGATAATGGTAGATCAGGCACTGGCTTCCCTGGGACGAAAGGCTCAATGTCTTACTGAGGTACCCACTGCTGGGCAGCATTAGCGGTGTCTTCTATAAATCAAAACTTTTTCACTGTCTTTCTATTTTCATGTCTTCTTAATACATAAAATGTTAATTTTAAGCACTTCCATTTCCTAATTAGTTGCCAGATTCCAAGTACTTTAAGCTGCAACTTTGGTAAAATACTAAAAAAATCTAATAAGCTTGATATTGTTGATTGGTGCATCCAAGTTCTGTATCAGAGTCGAGGAGCGTATGTGCAACGCTCGTTAAAAACAAATCTTTGATCATGAAAGTCTCTTCGGGTTTTGTTGCTGGATCCTAAAATCAACTTGACTCGATATTTCGGCGATCCAACTGGTCGTCATCTTCAGGAGAATGCTGCTTCTGCTGATGAGTCCCGCTGAGAACTGACGCCAGGCTGTAAATCGACGTCCTATATAGGCCGTGACGGGCGGCGCATGCACCGTGTACTGAACGGTGGCAGCATTCTCCTGAAGATGGCGACCAGTTGGATCGCCGAAATATCGAGTCAAGTTGATTTTACGATCCGGCAGCAAACGCGGAGAGACTTTCAAGACTTACTATGCCGGGGAAGCCTACGTAATCAAATCTTTGATCATAGAAGATAGGCGAGTGCAATGTCTGAACTCGTAATACAACTGATCATTGAGTTTAGCCACCGTCCACAACTACGAGGTGCATTCAAGTTCTAAGGCCTCCGATTTTTTTTCTAATTAAAAACTCACCCGAAATCGATGAAACTGGCGTTACTTCTCGACGTAATCACCCTGCAGACGTACACATTTTTCACAACGCTGACGCCATGATTCCATGGCAGCGGCGAAGGCTTCTTTAGGAGTCTGTTTTGACCACTTGAAAATCGCTGAGGCAATAGCAGCACGGCTGGTGAATGTGCGGCCACGGAGAGTGTCTTTCGTTGTTGGAAAAAGCCAAAAGTCACTAGGAGCCAGGTCAGGTGAGTAGGGAGCATGAGGAATCACTTCAAAGTTGTTATCACGAAGAAACTGTTGCGTAACGTTAGCTCGATGTGCGGGTGCGTTGTCTTGGTGAAACAGCACACGCGCAGCCCTTCCTGGACGTTTTTGTTGCAGTGCAGGAAGTAATTTGTTCTTCAAAACATTTTCGTAGGATGCACCTGTTACCATAGTGCCCTTTGGAACGCAATGGGTAAGGATTACGCCCTCGCTGTCCCAGAGCATGGACACCATCATTTTTTCAGCACTGGCGGTTACCCGAAATTTTTTTGGTGGCGGTGAATCTGTGTGCTTCCATTGAGCTGACTGGCGCTTTGTTTCTGGATTGGAAAATGGCATCCACGTCTCATCCATTGTCACAACCGACAAAAAGAAAGTCCCATTCATACTGTCGTTGCGCGTCAACATTGCTTGGCAACATGCCACACGGGCAGCCATGTGGTCGTTCGTCAGCATTCGTGGCACCCACCTGGATGACAGTTTTCGCATTTTCAGATCGTCATGCAGGATTGTGTGCACAGAACCCACAGAAACGCCAACTCTGGAGGCGATCTGTTCAACAGTCATTCGGCGATCCCCCAAAACAATTCTCTCCACTTTCTCGATCATGTCGTCAGACCGGCTTGTGCGAGCCCGAGGTTGTTTCGGTTTGTTGTCACATGATGTTCTGTCTTCATTAAACTGTCGCACCCACGAACGCACTTTCGACACATCCATAACTCCATTACCACATGTCTCCTTCAACTGTTGATGAATTTCAATTGGTTTCACACCACGCAAATTCAGAAAACGAATGATTGCACGCTGTTCAAGTAAGGAAAACGTCGCCATTTTAAGTATTTAAAACGGTTCTCATTCTCGCCGCTGGCGGTAAAATTCCATCTGCCATACGGTGCTGCCATCTCTGGGACGTATTGACAATGAACGCGGCCTCATTTTAAAACAATGCGCATGTTTCTATCTCTTTCCAGTCCGGAGAAAAAAAATCGGAGGCCTTAGAACTTGAATGCACCTCGTATTACGCCGTGATAGAGAGAACAACCAGCTTAACTGTGCACCAGGTTATATTTTTTATTAGTGGGTCGCCTATCCATGGAAAAGGTGTAGGAGAATGCAAACGATCTTTGAATGCAAGACTGAGATTAACAGTTATTTATTTAAATTTATTCGCAATTGCGAATATGGGCAACCATCGGCTGTATAATGGAACGACGACAGTGAAAATTTGTGCCGAACCGGAACTAGAACGCGGATTTCCCGCTTATCGCGATCTGTCGCCTTACCATTTGGCGGCCGGCCGTCGTGGCCGAGCGGTTCTAGGCGCTTCAGTCTGGAACCGCGCGACCGCTACGGTCACAGGTTCGAATCCTGCCTCGGGCATGGATGTGTGCGATGTCCTTAGGTTAGTTAGGTTTAAGTAGTTCTAAGTTCTAGGGTACTGATGACCTCAGATGTTAAGTCCCATAGTGCTCAGAGCCATTTGAACCATTTTGAACCATTTGGCTATCCGAGCACGACATACTCGCAGACTCAAACTTCCCTATGTAGTCATCCATGTGTCTACAATCTGTACTCGCACGTCCATTATGTATATTCCCGTACAGGGGACACATTTTACTTAAAAGTCGCTTGCCCAGGGCGATTTACGGTGCAAGTTTCCTACGGATGTGCATGCATGTCCGAAGGAACAGGCACTACGATGAAAACAGCCGTTATGAAGTACATTAAATGTATTCGCAGCTGAGAATATGACAACCACCAGCTGTATAATCGAACGACGACAGTGAAGCCTTGTTCTGGACCAGGATTCAAACCCGGAATTCCCGCATATTGCGAGCGGTCCCCATACCATGTGATTATCATAGCACGAGTCACTAACAGACTCAAACTTTCCTATGTTGTCAACCACGAGTCTACAATCTGTACTCGTACATCCATTATGTATATTGTCGTAGAGGGGAGATATTTCACTTCAAAGTCGGTTACCTAGTGTCAGCGGATAAATACGATATTGCAGCGCCTGTGTTATTCCGATGCAAGGTTTCTTCGGACATGCTTGCGTGGCCGGGAGACAAGTAACACTCGCGACGGGCGGCGATCGAACGACCACGAAACTCAGAGCTTTCTCTACAACTCCCTTAGAGAAAAAAAAAATATCTTCTGTGTGGTGCGGACGATTCATTGCTGTTGCCAATGTAATGGATAAGAATATCGCTTACTTCATGAGTGAACGGGGGAACACTGCAGAAACTCCCCACTCTTGGCGTAGAAAACTCACCTTAACAAATAAGAGGTTGGTACTGTGAGGAAGCAGCGTCCCATCGATTGGTCAGCTTCTTCGCGCCGAGCATGGTGGCAGAACGACACAATTCGATTGGGTACACCAAATTTTGAAGCGAAAGCAACGGACTTTCCCACGATGGTCGGTCGGCCTCTCGGTGTATCGCCCTTTGATGTCCGAACAGAATAGACAACAATGTCGTGCTCGGTTATTCTCTGGGGATGACTGACGGCAGACGCCTTCCGCTCAGCGCTAGGAAGATGCCGGCTGTGTCTACGAAACCACGAAGCAGGGCCGCAGCGTTAATTCCACAATAGCGATTAGACTCTTTAGTGGCCGAGCGGTTCTAGGCGCTTTAGTCCGGAACCACGCGGCTGCTACGGTCGCAGGTTCGAATCCTGCCTCGGGCATGGATGTGTGCGATGTCCTTAGGTTAGTTAGGTTTAAGTAGTTCTAAGTTCTAGGGGACTGATGACCTCAGATGTTAAGTTCCATAGTCCTTAGACCCATTTGAGCCATTTTTGAGACTCGCTATAGTTCCACGAAAACTCCCAAGCTCCCAGGGGACCTTGCCCCCTCCCCCCACTTACTGACGACCTTCTGCCGACAAAGAGGATCAAGAGATGACACCGAGGGAACACCTTCCTAGTGAGAAAAAAAAGACAAAGCTTCCCTCGTAGCAAATACCCCCAGTACACTCTAAATAAAATTAACCACGAAATCGTGACAAAACTTAATCAAAATCACGTAGCAACATCTGACAGTAATGTGATGTACATTTCAATATTGTGAAAACACGACTAGTCTTAAGTCAGTAGGTGGCAGGTCAGTTGTAAGTAGCAGCAAATAAAATAAAATAAAAATTAAGTGCAACCCAACCTATTTTCAAATCAGACGATTTCTCAGTGTTGAGAATGACATAATGTGTTCTATTTGATAGGAAGTCTTCAGCTAGGTCATTATTCCAGCATTCCACAAGCTCGTACTTCGTTCACTAGGCGATCGTGCGCGACTGGATCGATAGCGTCTCGGAATGGGAGGAGTACAGCGTCGACCCAGGCGTGGCTATCTGTGATCTTAACATTTCACAGACCAAGAAAGCCAGTTCAGATTTACATGTTCGTTGCCCACGGAGATACCAGACGATGACATCACCGATGGCCCACCGAAACGCGCAAGCTGTATCGTGGGAAGAACGCAACAACGCACTTACAGCACCGCAGAACTTGTGAATAACCAAGTGGTCATTTAATTAAATTAATTTAGATTTTGCGTTGTGACCAAGGTGTTCGTTCCCTGTTCTGATCTACTGGCATGCGTCCTTAGTAATAATTTAACAAGCAGCTCTTCTCACATATAATTATTTTCAGTACCAAACAACTCCGAGGAAGGAGTAGTTTGCTCGCTCTCCCTATCTGCAGCCCACAGACCGTCTTCAGGATATTTTCACGAGCAGTACCGCAGCTGGTCTTCTTGCAATCTCTAGACCAGGGCTTCCCAACCTTTTCAGCTGCCGGACCCCTTCTTCAGTCGAAAATCCAAGACGGACCCCTCGTCAGTTAAGAGCACAGTAACTTTAAATTTCAGAGCGAAACCCATTGGAACTGAAAACTTCTTAATGCACATGCCATGTTCCCAAATCGTATAAAATGCAAGAAACAATATTATTAACACATGGTTTTATGAGATTTTCTGCAATGATATGAGTTTTGCCTATTTTCGCCACTCGATAGCTAACCAAGAAAGAAGCTTTTAATGAATTTTTATTAATTGTTTTTGCATGAGTTTTCATGCAATGCTGAGAAGCAGCTAGTTCAGCACTCTTCCTTTTGAAAAAATCGATGTCTTTAGCCTGGAAATCCGGGTGAGTACCTTCAAAATGACGGTGCAATTTAATTGGAACCATTGAACTGTCCGGAAGGACTCGCGCACAAATTACACACTGAGCTTTACCCTTCTTTGTCTCCATAAAGCCCATTTCTAAATAGCTTTCGTTGTACTTACGCTTCTTGGTTATTCCACTTCCACAGGATATTGCAACAAATGGAGTACTTGCAGAGTTTTCACATAATAAATCCGACTGTGGAGCTCCGCGCATGCGTAAAAGGTTTCAGCGCATCTAGCGCCGTGAGCCGGCGCACAAACGACCCCCGTACTGTTGTGAAACAGTCGATCAGAGAAGCCAAAATTCTCCGGCTCTAAACTGTGTATTCGTTCTCACTTAGGAACCGCAAAGGCTGCTTGGGAATACGACCTGAAGTAAAAGTACACGTGTTTTTCACATGAAAAAAAATGATGAATTTCATTTTCACATTTTTATTGAATAATTTTACTCATTATTTTACACGATTTGGTGAAATGTGGCCGCGGACCACCTAGAAAGAGCAGGCGGGATTTTCAAGAAGAATGGCAGTTACTTTTCTGTGGAAGTCAACATACCACACGTCACTACGCGTGCTATACTGCTCTTTATGGCACTAACTCTCGGTTTTGGCGTTCCTCATGCTGTGCCAAAGTTTTGGCGCTTCTCATGCTGTTCCAAAACGAGATGCACGTTCTGCACTGCAAATATATTCTAACGTCAACGCTAGACAACTTCTGTGGCTGCATTAAGTGAAGGTCACGGATTTGAATCGCCTTTTTGTGTGCCTCTTCGCACTAGTTGCATTAACAGACTGTGTGTGAAATGTACGTATAACGATTTGAATGAGCAATTTACGCGTCTTGAACACATCAGTGGAACTGGCCAAATAAAAGACATACCTCCGAAAATAAATTCATAGTCTGTAATTGTGATTTATTACACTACTGGCCATTAAAATTGCTACACCACGAAGATGACGTGCTACACACGCAAAATTTAACCGACAGGAAGAAGATGCTGTGATATGAAAATGATTAGCTTTTCAGATCATTCACACAACGTTGGCGCCAGTGGCGACACCTACAACGTGCTGACATGAGGAAAGTTTCCAACCGATTTCTCATACACAAACAGCAGTTCACCGGCGTTGCCTGGTGAAACGTTGTTGTGATGCCTCGTGTAAGGAGGAGAAATGCGTACCATCACGTTACCGACTTTGATAAAGGTCGGATTGTAGCCAATCGCGATTGCGGTTTATCGTATCGCGACATTGCTGCTCGCGTTGGTCGAGATCCAATGACTGTTAGCAGAATATGGAATCGGTGGGTTCAGGAGGGTAATACGGAACGCCGCGCTGGATCCAAACGGCCTCGTATCACTAGCAGTCGAGATGACAGGCATCTTATCCGCATGGCTGTAACGGATCGTGCAGCCACGTCTCGATCCCTGAGTCAACAGATGGGGACGTTTGCAAGACTACAACCATCTGCACGAATAATTCGACGGCGTTTGCAGCAGCATGGAGACCATGGCTGCGGTTACCCTTGACGCTGCATCACAGACAGGAGCGCCTGCGATGGTGTACTCAACGACGAAGCTGGGTGCACGAATGGCAAAACGTCAATTTTTCGGATGAATCCAGGTTCCGTTTACAGCATCATGATGGTCGCATCCGTTTTTGGCGACATCGCTTTTTTTTAATCTGATTTTTGTTCTATTTTGTTCGTTGAATTTGTTCGTAGCGGACGTCCGATGACTCTCGTTCAGGTTGTTCGTTGATCCGTTTACTCATTTTTTTTTTTTTATCACAGATGGTAGCTAAACCGTCTGACCGAACACGCTGAGCTACCGCGCCGGCTCCACTTGCCCACCCTGAACTCAAACGTCTGGCACTGCGCACAGATCCGTAAGCCACATAATAGACGCGTAGAACTTCTCTTGGCCAGAGTAGTGCACATCTTACTGCTTGCACATTACGTTGTTTTAACGGCCTACCAGAGGTGTATAAAGGTGAATTACCAACGTCGTGGCCCCCCCTTGTCAATCTTGTCTACCCCCCCCCCCCCCTTTCCTGAATAAATTTTTGCAGGCGGCCATGTTCCCTTCGCTCCTTTAATCCACCCTGCTGAACATTGCATATTTCATATGCCAGAACAATACTTGAGAATAAGTCGCACGCAAGTTTTTCTCCTTTGCGCCTGCGTGACACTTTCTCTTTGCTTCTACTTCCTAGCCTGCGTTTTAAGGCGATCTGTCTTTCGTTATAGAAAGCCTTCCTTCTGAAAATCCCTGCAGTTACTCAGCGAAAATAATTTCCAGTGTTCGTGACATTTTGCCAGTTGTTATCGCCTGTTCTCGTAATTTATTTTACATGTGAATATGAAAGCGCCATTGTTTTCTACAAACACTGAAAGTAACCTGCTGCTCATTTCAAGGTTTGTCCTGATAATGTAGCGTAACTGGTGACGACAACTGCTGCTGCAGTACTGCCTAGTTGCGAATCTGATCTGACGTCTGCACAGAACGAGAATAAACACAACCATGGATCCGTCTTTAATTACAGCAAGGCTTTATGTGCAATGGTTTAATTTGTCTTAGTTGATAGTTCTTTCTTTTTCTTGTGGACAATGACGGAATGTGTCTAAAGTAAACCCCAGTAAGATAATGCCCGTTATCGGAAACTCCCCTCTAAAGTTCTGCTTGTTTTCGTCGCGTAGACTGTCTGCTATTCACTGAACATTTTTCGTGCGCGCTCAACAGGGCCTCGAAGTAGTAAATGTTGACGGTGCTTACTGTCGGATAATTGCTTACCTACGCGTCTGCTCCTGGTAGAGAACCTCTAAGAGAATAACCTCGATGATGGATGCTTGGACCACTACAGCGTGGCGTATGTGCGCGGGTGATATGAAAATACTCTCTTGCTTTCGAGAATAAACCCGCCGTGACGTCAGTGGGAGGCCCGGGCGACGGCAGCGCCGCAGCGAAGTAGCGGCCACGGAGCGCGACCTTCAGTCTCGCCAACGACAACCAGCGATTCAGTGCGTGTGTTGTGCGTGCGTCCTGTCTCAAATTACGTGCGCCTGTCAGTGACCCATGGCTGTCTTCCGCTAGACCGCATCGCTGAGTGCGCACAGTTCTGCAAATTTGTTGATATCTCGGACCTGTGAATCGCCGAATAGCCTCGTAAACGTCTCTGCTGATCAGCTGTAGAGTCGCTGTGTACCATTGTTGTGGCTGGTCTGGATTCGACAATATGGCAGGTAAAGCTGCGCGTGTGCTGTATACAACTGCTATGTTTTTTAGCAAACACAGAAACATCATATGTACAATTACGCAGTTCATTGATTTACTTTTTAATGTAATGTAGATGGTTATTAACGTATTTATCTGAAAAATTACTCGCTTACCGAAATGTGTTTATGTATTTGTAAAGCGTTATTTATGGCTGCAGTCTTAGGCAACATCTTACACTAGCACATACTCGGTACTAATACAAAGACTGACTCAGGGTTATATGAGAATTTATAATGCGTCTCATCATTATTTACCTCCGTCATTGCTACATATAGAGATGGATGAGCACTACCATTTTTTTTTGTTATTGCTAAGCTGTTTTACCAATCGTATTGCACTGCGTGAGCTCTAGACATTGAATTTTCTTATCAAAAGAAGCCCAATATATGCTGTTCTTACCCCAATTAAAAATACGCCAGTAATGAATTAAGTATCTTAATTCAGCATACTGTTTTTTTTTTTCGAAACATGTGTTACTAACATAGTTCAGAAATACTAAATGCTTTTTTTAATGTGGAAAAGGTAGGAGATTGCATTTAAAGAAAGAAAGTGGGTACTGCTTTTCTAAGCTAACTTGTCAACGGTGCGCTTTATTGACGTGTTGTGATGTGAAGACTGACATGGTGCGACTATCCAAGTTGGTTTATCCTGTACAAGCCTCTTTGCATAATAACTGCAACACATTTCAACCTGCCTTCTGTAGCCAAACCTTGGTTTCCCTCTACCATTTTCATCTCCCACACTGCCTTGCTTTCACGAGTCCTTGATGCCTCAGGATCCCTTCTTTTAGTCAAGTTGTGCTATCAATTTCCATTCTTTCAAATTTTATTTAGTACCTCTTAATCGCTTATCCAATCTCCCCATCTGATCTTCGTTGGTACCACATTTTAAAACATTCTACGAGTATTTTCATGTTGTCTGAACTGTTTATCGTAAACATTTCACTTTTACAAGGCTTTTGTACAGACTGATATGTTCAGAAAAGACTTCTCAACACTTAAACATATATTCGACGTTAACAAAAAAAATTTCATCTTCAGAAATGTTTTCTTGCTAATGCCAGCCTGCATTCCATATCATCTTTCTTCGGTCATTGTAAGTTATTTTGCTACCGAAATAACAAAACCCTCCACTATTTTTAGTGTCTCATTTACTAATCTAATTCCGCAGCACCGCCTGATTTGATACGACTAAATATCGTTACTCCTTTTTATGTTTATCTTATAGCCTCTTTTCAAGATAATATTCATTTCGTTCAACTGATCTTCCATGACCTTCACAGTTTCTAAGTAAACTACAACGTCATCGGCAAATCTTAAAGTTTTTATTTTTTTTCTTAGAAGTTTAATTACCCTTCCAAATTTCTCCTTGGTTTCCCTAGTTGTTGCTTAATATACAGACTGAAAAACTTCGAATGGTTGTATGGCTCTTTAATATTGCTGCTCAATGTGCATCGACTTCACAGAACCTTGGTATACAGAAATGTTGGCTGTCTTAAAGAGATGTAACTGTCAGAGGTGCTGTTTGATCTGGCTTTATCAGGTTATCCACAATGCGCCGAGGCTGTTGCTGGCGTAACGCCAGCCACACACAGGCAGAAACGACTGACAGATGCTTATGTTGCGAAACCATCGGACAGTGTTTTCCCTCTCGGAAATTGAGTTCATTGTTACGCTTGACAATAGTTGAGACTGGTTCACGGTTTGTGCCTCAATACTGCTGTTCACTATTAGCTTCATACTTACCAACATATAATAAGTTAACGAAGAGCTTACTTGGTTCTTCATCTACAGCCAAACCCCGTATGTCTTTCATATGTGACATCTGTAAGTCAAGATATGACAGTGTTATACGCTGTAGTAATGTACGTACCTAGCTACATAACTGTATACCGCCAGAGAGGGTTGCAGGTGGTTTGAGATTTGACTTTTATTCTAACAGTGAAGAACCATATTAGGCCTCGCGACATATTGCTCCACACGTTTGGCGGATACGTCCTTGGCTCAGGAACTTCTATTAAGTCGAAATGGTTCCGAGAAATTAACTGACGATCACAGATGTATTCTAACACAAATTATACCTAGTACCAAAAAGATTTACCAAAAACAGATCACGTTGATAATGGATCATGTGTCAGTTTACGTCAACAGCAAGTAATGATTGGCATTAGAATACTGACTGAAAAGGAAGATTTCTCAATTATTCACTGCGCTCTCGGTGTAACTAAACGCATTTTTAATTTTCTTGAGACATATTTTTCTGAAGAACTGTAAAATGATGACTTTTAAAAACCCCTGTTATTCTCTATATTCGTTGTAACTAGGGCATTTTGCAAGCAGTAGTGCTTCGTAGCACCATTGACGTCATAGACACAACCATGAGAGCGTACACAACTATATGCGAACTCTCACGAATCGTCGTGTCTAAGCAATAGTTAAATTTTCTGGTCTGTTAATCATGCAACAGCTCCGAAAGAGATTAACACTTGTGTTGGAATTCCGCTTCAGCGTTAGTGGCTACGCGCCTGGCACTTATTGATCATTTCCAGTGCCTCTGGATTCTCATGTATGAACCTTTTCTTTACACAGGGAACTTGTGCATTATGTGTACCAACTCTAAATTGCTTTTGGCTAAGGATCTATCCTTAGAACAAATTAAATAAGAATTCCATTTAGGTAACACTTACCTCTTCATGTGGTAAAGAGCATGAGGGTCGTGTCAGGGCCATATCCGGTTATCTCTTTGTGTGATTTACATTAGACTATACGGTCATTGCCGAACTGCTTACCTGTTTCTAGACACACAAAAAAGAATGAGTTTAACTAACGTTTAATCGATTGGGGAACGAACGAATAACCTCTCTATCTCGGTTTACTTGCGGCAGCAACTGATGAAGAGCATCATTAATTTGATGAAAAGGGAAAAATACAATTCTTGATAATGGATTAAATTTTTTTCTAATTTCAATTAGCGCAAATTAATTATCTGTGTCACACATTTATTTTATTGACGACGCATTTCGGGGCTTAAACCCTCAATCTTCAGTGGATTACAGGAGAATTCATTCTCTAGTATGTATCTACTTGTGTAATCAAGCTACAAATTAATTCTTCTATGTCCTTTGTAATCTTAATTTGGGACTGAAGCCATACATCTATACAATATACATGATGATTCCATAATGTTACAAACTTTCAGGGATGATGGAGAAGGATAAACACATCAATTTGAGGTAAGGTACCCTGGTCCGGAAAGGATCCACTCGAGAGTTATAAGCGAAAACCGTTCTGATATCTCTGACAGCGGACCGTGTCTACTAAAAGTACTTTGCTTTTCATATTTTTGGAGGATTTAGTGTGGAGCAAAACAAGAAAAAATTGTCCGTAAACATAGGCTATAATTACATATCTTAAGAGCTATGAGCACTTGTTCAGTAGATGAGATGTGTTTCACATTAATAAAAAAGAGGAAGTGCTCATTTCTCTTGAGATTTGCATTTCAGAGCCCATTTTACTGGACTTTTTTCACGTTTTGGTCCATTCTACCTCTTCCAAAAATAAGGAAAGCAAAGAGCCTGCAGTGTCAGAGGTATCATGACGGTTTTCGCTAGTAACTTTCTGCTTGGTGGTTTCCGGAACAGGGTACCTAGCCTCAAATTGGTACACACATATACACTACTGGCCATTAAAATTGCTACACCACGAAGATGACGTGCTACAGACGCGAAATTTAACCGACAGGAAGAAGATGCTGTGATATGCAAATGATTAGCTTTCCAGAGCGCCGGTGGCACCACCTTCATCGTGCTGACATGAGGAAAGTTTCCAACCGATTTCTCACACACAAACAGCAGTTGACTGGCGTTGCCTGGTGAAACGTTGTTGTGATGCCTCGTGTAAGGAGGAGAAATGTGTACGATCACGTTTCCGACTTTGATAAAGGTCGGATTGTAGCCAATCGCGATTGCTGTTTATCGTATCGCGACACTGCTGCTCGCGTTGGTCGAGATCCAATGGCTGTTAGCAGAATATGGAATCTGTGGGTTCAGGAGGGTAATACGGAACGCTGTGCTGAATCCCAACGGCCTAGTATCACTAGCAGTCGAGATGACAGGCATCTTATCCGCATGGCTGTAATGAATCGTTCAGCCACGTCTCGATCCCTGAATCAACAGATGGGGACATTTGCAAGACAACCACCATCTGCACGAACAGTTCGACGACGTTTGCAGCAGCATGGACTATCAGCTCGGAGACCATGGTAGCGGTTACCCTTGACGCTGCATCACAGACAGGAGCGCCTGCGATGGTGTACTCAACGACGAACCAGGGTGCACGAATGGCAAAACGTCATTTTTTCGGATGAATCAAGGTTCTGTTTACAGCATCATGATGGTCGCATCCGTGTTTGGCGACATCGCGGTGAACGCACATTGGAAGCGTGTATTCGTCATCGCCATACTGGCGTATAACCCGGCGTGATGGTATGGGGTGCCATTGGTTACACGTCTCGGTCACCTCTTGTTTTCATTGACGGCATTTTGAACAGTGGACGTTACATTTCAGATGTGTTACAACCCGTGGCTCTACCCTTCATTCGATCCGTGAGAAGCCCTACATTTCAGTAGTATAATGCACGACCGCATGTTGCAGGTCCTGTACGGGCCATTCTGGAAACAGAAAATGTTCGACTGCTGCCCTAGCCTGCACATTCTCCAGATCTCTCACCAATTGAAAACGTCTGGACAATGGTGGCCGAGCAACTGGCTCGTCACAATACGCCAGTCACTACTCTTGATGCACTGTGGTATCGTGCTGAAGCTGCATGGGCAGCTGTACCTGTACACGCCATCTAAGCCCTGTTTGACTCAATGCCCAGGCGTATCAAGGCCGTTATTACAGCCAGAGGTGGTTGTTC
Organism: Schistocerca nitens; assembly: GCF_023898315.1. Classification (NCBI taxonomy): domain Eukaryota; kingdom Metazoa; phylum Arthropoda; class Insecta; order Orthoptera; family Acrididae; genus Schistocerca; species Schistocerca nitens. The sequence continues at coordinate 602,378,536 of NC_064614.1, read as the reverse complement.
TGGGTACTGATTTCTCAGGATCTATGCACCCAAATTGCGTGAAAATGTAATCACATGTCAATTCTAGTATAATATATTTGTCCAATGAACTCCCGTTTATCATCTGCATTTCTTCTTGGTGTAGCAATTTTAATGGCCAGTAGTGTGCTCGTGGTCTCGCGGTAGGGTCCCGGGTTCGATTCCCGGCGGGGTCAGGGATTTTTACTGCCTCGAGATGACTGGGTGTTGTTGTGTCGTCTTCATCATCATCATTCATCCCCATTACGGTCGGAGGAAGGCAATGGCAAACCACCTTCACTAGGACCTTGCCTAGTAAGGCGGCGCGGGTCTCCCGCGTCGCTCCCCTGCGCTCTGTAAAGAAGTATGGGACTCATCATCATCAGTCTATACATACACACACACACACACACACACACACACACACACACACACACACACACGTGTGTGTGTCTGCTGGGAAAATGTGTAGTTTTGGTTTCTTTCTCGGAGATGGTTTTTACGATGGCAGAGCAATTAAACAATTAGGTAAATTTTTCGCATGGTCAGTTGTATGTTTCTCTTTCACGAACCGGTAGTTGAGAAAGCCAGTTCATACTCTTACCACGCATTATTCAGAAAACGAAAAAGTAGTGTAACCTGAAGTTTTGTAATTGTATTTCGTACCAAACTAAAAAACTTAAAGAATAAAAAAAAAAAACGAACACAAAGGAGCCTCTTTCATTCATATTCTGCTTGATTTATCATAATTTCGAGTTCCACACCTTCTAAGTGGGCGAAGTCACAATGAGGAGCCGAATTTTGCGCCCTGACACAATTTCCAGGGATACTCCACATAAGGAAGTGTTTCCAGTCCCCATACGTATTTAGCAATAGTGAAACATTTGCGGTTTCGCTTGTTATAAATAAAAACAAAGCTACTTACAAAGTGTTCCAGCAAAAAGAACAACTGAGTTCGTTTTATTTATATACATTTGTATCCATGGCTACCGCTACGAATCAGCGGTATAGACAACATGCAGATATATGTTTACATATTTAGAACGTTGTCATATAAATATAGACTCGTATTAAAAAGTTATACACATACATTTCAGTATATATGTGATAATGTATCTATTTCATGATTTGAACTCCGAGTTCAGGTTTTCATATTTCCGTCACTAACGTGTAGACAGCACTAAAAGTTGTTGTGTATCGTCTAGTATCCTTGAGAAGCTTCTAAAAAGGTCATTGCCACCATCTTAGCACTATCATGTTTTCTGTTATGGATGAAAATTTCTAACACTGCAGAGAGATTCATTTTGTGGTCTCTGTTTAGTTTATGAAGTATTATTAGATTGTCGTCTATGTTCGCACGACTTTATAACGTACTTTGAGTGGAATCCCTATATCATTGCTGTGTTTCCCAGTGGATTGAAAGACTCGTATTTCCTCAGCGCCCAATGCAAAGTCGACCCAGCCACACTGTTCTTTATTTACATACCTCCTACTGTCAGCAGTCGCAAACGAAGTGTGTACTTGGACCTGTGGAACGCATAGCAGAGTCCACGATTAGACGAATGTTCTAACTGACAACTTACAGCCGGTTTCTAACGTGGATACATATTGGAGCATTGCTTTGAGGAATAAGGCGTAACAATTTGCTTTAAGTAGTAACCATTTGCCTAAAGCGGAGAACGGAGAAATTGAAGCTATTTTGAGTGAAATTTAAAGACTGTTTAACAAGTAACAAATAAAATGCCTATTTCGGCCATGAAAAGAACTTTTGCTTTTAAGAACAGTCTAGGACTGTACCATCAAAATAATATCAGCCAGGTCGAACTGAATGTAACCTGTGACAGGTTTTATTAAACCATATATCCCAAAAATCTGCATTGAGCTCGATGAACTCGGTCCAGTGAGATTCCATTTGTTTTCGCCTCAGTAAGGAAATTTATTACTAACTCTGAATAATGTTATTTTAGAGCATAGATAACCAAAACAATTCTGAATATCTCTTAATATCAGTTTTGAGGTTAGGAAGCAGGAAAAAAATTACATTCTGGGAACAAATCGAGTGGCGAACTATTTCGAAACTCAGTTGGAACACTTCATCAATCACAAAGACCAGTGTGTTAGCAGGTGTGGTGTTCTCGTTTTAGAACACATTTCCTCTGATTATTCTAGGTCATGTCTTTTTCATTTCACCAACTAACGTTGCATAATAAGAGTCAATCACTGTTTTACTTTTTCACAAGTAATTAGTAGTCTTTATAATCTGTGATTCCCTAATAAAGGTCGCCGGCCATGTACCACTCGACAAAATCAATTTCCTCTCTGTTTTTAAGTACCTTAAATTTCGCCAATCTACTTTTTGAAAAATCCTGAGTACTTAAAAAAACCTACCCCGTGGGTAAAATTGTGATTTTTTTATTTTTTTCGTATTTGCGATTAAATAGTTGTTTAAATTATTATGATTAATTTATTCAAAACACTAACCCATTCTTAAAATCATTTTATTTGTGCCTCGTGTCTTGCCCTGTTAGCACTGGATCCATTGAGAGAATCTTCTCCACATACAGGCTTGACTGGTCAGAATTAAGAAATAAATTAGGAGAGAAGAGACCCAAGAAATTAGTGAAGGTCTATAAATATATATATTTAAACTAAATTGTACTTTATAGTCATTACTGTATAAAATTAACTTTTTTATGGAAGTGTAAAAACAATATTGATAAAATAAATTCTTATGACAGTAAGTAGTTGTCTTCAGTAAATATGACGGCTCTTTTTAGTTTGTGGAAGACTTACTATGTAACATTTTGTATGTTATTTAAATTTTCATAATTAAATATAGTTGGGCTTTATTGGGATTTTTGGCGGTTTTTTAAATATTTTTGAAACGCATGGTCTTTTTGGGTGGGATTGAATTACAACCAACTTCATTTGAATTGAGGAGCCACGTAACTCTAGAGCCACGTAACGACTCTAGTTTCACGGTATTACGTTTCAGGTTTTCGAAACGCGATTTTGGAGTACCTTTCCTCGATTATTTTTTCATCTGTGGACAATAAACGTCGCTCCGTTCGTATGCATAACTCGGTTTGGAAATGATATACCCGGTTATAGAAGGTGACTTCAAGTCCAAGGATTGTTATAGTTGACGCATCCCTTCTTTTGCCTCTGGAACTGTTTGTCGAAGTGAAAGATGACGAGCTGCACCGTGGTTAAATGGTATGTCCGAACGGAGGGAGGCATCTCCAGTAGGACCATGTCTAGTAAAGCAGTCCAATGGTCAAACCAACCTTCAGAGCGATGACATTTTTATCTATCAACCCCCTCACAGATCTTAATGCAACTGTCTTTTTTCATGATACCGTAAATGTTATTGACCTTTCTGCTTGAGAAACCTCAGTCGCGCCAAATCTTGATTAAAAGTGCGGGGTTGCCATGAATTTCTTCTCTTGTTTCTGCACGATAATCTACAAATCAAAAATCTTTTGACACCGGTCATTTTGAGATAGCTGCCAGCCAATACTTGCGTTAAAGCTGTTCCAAATATGAAAGAAACCATTAAAGTAATCATGCCTGCCAGCAATGATGCTGCTTAACAAGATGTCTCCCTATTTCATAAAAGTTTATCGGAGTTATCTGTTCATCCTTGTAGATCATGTTTTTTTCAGACACTTCAGTGATGTTCTGCTTGCTAAACGGAAGTGGCGACGTTAACCCTTTAAGTGACAAAATGTTTCATGTAGCATAACAATGAAATACATGTCAGTATGTACTCTTTGGGAATAGTAATCAGTAAAACTGCTCAATTTATTACATATTTCAAAGTCTACCATGAGTTATGGGGTGGCAAATATTTGTATTATTGAGTCAGGAGCACGAAATCTGTGCTGGTAAAGTTCGAAAAAATCTGCAAGAAATTAGCAATGTCATCTTATATTAGTAAACATATGCTCTCAGGAGGAGGACATTAACCGAAGGTCTGGGGTTCAAAACCAAATTTAGACCATGCATCTAAACCCAGATTTGCAGCCACTTGAGTATCAAGAGTCAGTTTCACGTCTTGCAGGAAACACTTCTTCAAGCACAAACAGTGTCTACCTGTTGCATCTGTACAAGACGTCTCACCCTCTGGTCCACGTGATACTGTGTTACGAAGACTACCATCGGCTAATATAGTAGTGTTTGAAACTGTAGAAATAGTAGCCACATCATCTGCATCAGTCTCTTTCGAATCTTCTGCGTGCTCGTCTGTCAGCTCTTCCCAACAGTTCGTTTCATGATTGGCCTGAACTTCATCGCCGTGGAACTTAGCCACCACCATAAAGTCATTCTTACAGATAAAAAATAATAATTTTCGAATGTTAATATGATACCTCTAACTATGACAACCAGTCAAAAATGAGTAAGTAATATGGCTAATACATTCAAGTGTGTGCATGAACTATTTTCGTCACGTTGCTTATTTTCAATCATCGTCGCACAAGTGCTCTGTCAGCGGAAATATTTTTTATTATCTCAGCTGCTAACATTTTTGAGGTACTTTGTGAAACAATATTATCTGCAATGTTCATTTTCACTAGACGAAGCATTTCACAGCATATAATCAGTAAAATTGGATGTAACTAGGAACTGAATTCACGACAGTCTATTTGGTTACAAGAAAGGCCCAGAATAAAACTGTCAAAATATTGCGTAGAAACAACTCCAGTATTGATTTTATACTTTATACTGCAGGAATTGTTACTGTGAATTGAATTTATATCGGAAGATGTCAGTCCTTACTCACTTGTTCGCTGATAGCTTAGCTATAAAAATTGTATTCTTATTTATCTGAGAAAGTACTGTGAATACATTAATACCAGTAAAATCGACTGTTTGTAGTAAATAAAGTAACAAACAGTATTTAAGATCAGCAGTATGTATATTTACTAGCGTCAAAGGGTTAAGTTAGCAGACACGTTGAAACCTATGGGAGATTGAGGAACCTGTTAATACCTGCGTATTAGTTAACAAAAAGGAACAGGAGATAATCGCCACACGACTTGTCTGTCGTTAAACTAAATGTATAAAAAAGAATATTTCTAGTTTGTTGATACAGTCCTATAATTTGAGTGTTCAGTCACCGGCACCAGCCTAATACAAGTTTTTTTATAACAAATTTAATTTTTTGTCCATGATTATCTTGAGACACAAGGACGTTCCGCTATTGCGGAAATTTGTAATAATGAAATGGCAACTCTCTTTGGACGATGCTCTTTTGGCCAAATCGGCTACGGTTAGTAATTAATCACCTGTTTTAGTGAATGTCTGAGAAAGCATACAGCTGCACACAAACATCATTAGCACAATCTGTACTAGACAATGCTAGTCCCTCAGACGTGGGAATCTATCACAGAGAATCACAAAGATATTGGCTATCAATTAATTTTATAAATCAGTGTAGTAGATTGCCAGTACGAGTAAATAAAGCGTGTGATCAACTACTCTCTGTAATGGGGTCGAGACGCCGTGTACAATTGCTGCCGGACTCGCCTGCTAGTTATGCTACCCTTTGAGGCATGATACAGAATTCCTCGAGGCATGCCGAAAATTGCATGCATGAAATCCCACGATTAATAGGTATGTACGTCGTCTCGGTTTAATAACATTGTCGCCGTTTCACGAAGGAAGGATTATTTTCTGTGCGAACGCTGAATGTATTAAAGCAGTTACACCGAACACAGCAATACGTTAGCTGTTAAATTGGAAACAAGAAATATTGGCGCTATGATTTATCTGTCACGATTTTTTCTTGTATACATTCGTCAATCTTAGCACTGGTTCTTCATCAAGCGACATTTAATGTCTTATACATCGTTGCCCAACATGTCAACGTCATTTCCATAGTCAGGAAATTAACTTTGGGGACGGATGCGTTTGTCTTTCATTGTAGTCCTGGACAAAGTCCTTCAAACTGTTACGAAATGTCACTAGTGTATTTGTTTCAAGAGGATGACTCATGAATGCAGTGCAGTGTTGTTATTTCTGTTATTACAGACGACGGAAAGGATAATCACGAAACTTAGTGCCGACACATAGTCTACTCTTCTTGGATTGGACTATTGGGGCTCCCGACCTTAATGTCTTCATCCGTCTAATAGGACACAAGTAAGAGGATTATACGCATACATCTACATGATTATTCCGCAATTCACACTTAAGTGTTTGGCAGATGATTCATACAGAACCACGTTCACATTCTTTCCGTGAGACTCTTCCATGCGAAAAGTATTATTTTTCTTATTTTATTACAATGGTCATTTCTCGCAATAAAGATTTTTTAGCATTCGGAGGAGAAAGTGGACGATTGTAATTTCGTGCAAAAAATCTCATCGAAACAAAAAATGCCTACATTTTAATAATAGCTATTCCGACTAGCTTTCCAAATCCGTAGCGGTCGCCCCTATTTCGCGGCAATGCAAAACGAGCTGCCCTTCTTTGAACTTTTTCGATGCCTTCTCCCGATCTTATCTGATACGGAGCTCATACCTCGCAGCAATACTCCAAAATACAACGGACAAGCGTAGTGTACGCAGTCTGTTTAGTATATTTGTTATGCAGCCTTTGGTTCGTCTTTTTTAAGTATTAGTGTGGAGGACCTCACATTGTTTGCTATTGTTGGTCCATTGCCACTTTTCCACCATTGACACTTCTTGTCTTGTAATTCGCTTTGATTTTCTCGTGACTTTATTAGACAGTAAACGAGCGTACCATCTACAAACAATCTAAGCGGGCTGCCAGATTGTTTTCTAAATGTTTACCTAGGAGGGCGTGCTGAAAAGTAATGCCTCCGATTTTTTTATGTGTAAACTTTTAAAAGTTTTTTAAATAAAAAACGTTATCATCATTCTACAGTCTTCATGTCTATACTTTTGCAGCTCTCTGCCGCTAGAGGGTCTGAATTCTAGCGTGAAACATGGCGGTGTGTAACGTAACTACTCTGCGCCACATAATTAAAGCATCACTTTGTCGAGGCACCGTAGATTCCCACCCATTGCGACGCTTAAGTCTGAAATTTGGCTCAAAGGTGCGTGCAACTTGGCTCTGTAATGGTGCAAACGTTTGGCGCCCTGCGATGTAACCTACGGGCTCGAGGACGCTTCAAACAGCAAGGTGTCGACACATGCGGAAAAGAATCCGCAGCTCAGAAGTTCATGTCACGTGTAAGTTTGGCTAACGACGTCACGTTGGCACCAAACTTCACCACAATTCTGTCCAATGCCACCGTGGACGTATCACGTGAGGGGAAGGTCGTCACGCCCCCCTCTTTCCTTCTTTTGGCGCCTCTGCGATGGAGGTCACAACTTCAACGCCCTGCGTTGACATCAGGAGGTTTTCTTATGAGTGGCCAATGAATACAGTCCAGACACACCGCAGCTCAGAATCGGCACGAGAAGACCACCGGAGGGGGGGGGGGGGGTCTTATGTGCGTCAGTGAAACCACCACTTTCTGTGGGACGTTGATTCCCACAAATTTCTCGGTTGCAAATCGATAGTCCTGTGGCGAGACGACGGGAGGTTCGACATTAACACATGCGTGAATAAAGTGGTAAAGTGTTCGTCTAAGATCACCTAATTCGGTAATATCCTCGTTGCCACCCACGCACGTTTATTGAGAACGTGAAAGATGTGCCGGTCAAAAAACTTCGACATCAATTTAGCCTAACAGCTGCTCTAGAGCCTGAGGGTTAGGCAATCCCTTCGACATCCTTAGGTAAATTTTGCCTACCTTCAGGTGCTAGAACAGCCACGAGACTGAATTGGAGCAGCCGAAGTCACTGACGTTTTCAACGTACTCAACGAAGGTGCAAGAGTGTCACCGAGGGTGTTGCTGAACTGGTAGGTCGTAGGGGGACACTATGTCATCTTATTCACGCAAGTGTCAACGTCAAACCCTCCCGTCATCACGCCACAGGAGGACGTGAAGAAGGAGTGGTGAATAAGCGTAAAAACACTTTACCACTCCATGAGCCACTGCAGGCAGAAGGTTTTGAATTGAATCTAGGACACTAACACAAAGTCAGATTCGTAACGTTACACCACCACCTCTCCTCTTTTCTTACTGACCAAATACTGGCTGTGAATATGCTTCCCACCTGGAGTCGAACCAGACTACATCAGAGTCGGGCACTACCGCAAATCGTGCGTTAGCGACTTCACGTACGTAGGCGAGTGCCGAACGCTAACAAACTAGACACTTTGCAACTCACAGTCACCTCAGAGACAGCGTAATGGATTTTTGGAAATGCTCAGAAATTTAGTTTAATTATTTGACAATTGCAGAGGTAAATAATAGAAACTTCACTCTCTCTTACAAGAATGAGTCGGAGCTTAATTACATCGGGAAGTCCGCACAACAAATTGTCAGCTGCATTTACATAAAAAATCATTCTAATACTTTGTGAAGGTGATGCTCTCACAAGTATTTAAAAAACGTCGTAGTTCAACCATCAAAAACTGCCAGTAAATTCCTTTTTATGCACAACCTAATTCAATATTCAGATCATCATCGATTATCTTAAAGTCATTTACAGCTGTTTATATGACAGTACTAAAACTGTGACGTTAAATAGCATAAAATCCATCGTATGTCATTGCTGCTGTCTTATTCTTCTTTAGCCGTTCCCCGTTTCTTCCCCGGGATCGGCGTTGTTATACGGGTCGATGCTTTGTTAGTGGTAGTTGGTGACCTTCCTGCGCCACCATTCCCCAAGGGATGGAATTTTGTGCACTTGTCTTCGTCTAGTGAAAGTCAGTCTTCAAGTCTGAGAACGTTTTCTAAATGCTTGCGTAGCATGTGACTGAGGCGGGACCTGGGTAACATTCAAGTATTTATGTATTTGGATGCGGAAAACCACCTGAAAACCACATCCAGGCTCGTCTCCGCGTATCCTGGCAGCGGCGCCTCGACGCGTTCGGCCATCTGGGCAAGTTATGTCATTGCTGCTGTCGAGTAATAAAATACAGTAGATTATCAAGAATAATATATACCAAGCACTGTTTATCTTCATTATACACATACAGTCAGGTTGCATAATTTCGTGTGGGACACCCTGCAAACTGGCAACTACAATGTATGCTGTTTGACACCACAGTTTTAATATTGCCATGTAAGCTGTTGTTAATGTCTTTAAGATATTCGACGGTGAAGACTGAAATTGATTGTGAATAAAGTAATAATTATTAGCAGCTCTTGGAAGGTAAATTATGATGCTTGTAAAAAATCATACTTATTAATCAGCAGATATTTTTCTCTGACCGAGAGAGACGCAATATCTAGTTGGCCTTCATTCATTTATGTAGATTTGTAGTCTAGCAGAACATTGCCCGAGGGGTACCATCTTCGAGCCACATAGCAGCACAATCGTTTTCGTTTTATTGAGAGAATTTTGGGAACGTGTAGCTCATATATAAAGGAAACGGCGTATAGAATGCTAGTGCGACCAATTCTTAAGTACTGCTAGAGTGTTTGGGATCCCCACAGGGTCGGATTAACCCTAGCTCTATTTACTAGTGTAACAGGAAAGGAAATTACTAGTAGTGGTACGTGGTACCTTCCGCCATGCACTGTACAGTGACTTACTAAGTTATATGTAGAGGTACATCGACAGTGTTCTCTCGCCAAATACTGCGCTTCTTGGTGGGCTAGAAGCAATCACATCAGCAAGATTGATGTCCAGCGTAACCACAGATTGAGAATTGTCACTGACACGCTCAAGTCAACGCCAGTTCCGTGGATTCATGTCTTATCCAGTTTACCACGAACAGATCCCAGACAACGACTTTCAATGAATCGATAACTGAGTGAAGCATGCAATGGCCCTGATCCTAGAAACTCTCAAATCAGCAATGTTTCTTTCTCAGTTTCCACATAACAGGCTCTCATCTACAACGCCTCTGTGGGATTGCAAGAGTTTCGACCAACCTGCCCCTCACCATTTACCAGAATGCTAGAGATCTACTTGGGCACTGTTTGCTTGATAGGCCTGACGAGTCTGATTTACCCACCACTATGCAGATGCAAAGAAAAACCTGGTGCCGCCTCAGCAGTAGCAGACCGAGGCACACAGTATGAGAAGCATCCCATTATAAATGAATCGCACACAGCCCTGAATTTGACTGTAGAACAATGGCGCTAAATGTAGACCACATTATTCGTGGATGCCCATTACGAAGATTTAAAGGAGACTAGAAACCATTCATCAGTGCCTGCCCAAAGGTTCTTGCACGATGAAGCTCCCTAGACATAGAGCTATGATTGAACTATTGAATTAATAACGTATCTAAATATTCGCTTGCTTTAATTTATACTAATTTATTAATATTTTCATACGTTTTTTTATATCTTATTTTTGTGCTTAAAGTGTCAGTTATGTAGTTTTTCCATACGGTAAATAAAATAAGTGGATATAAAAAAATCTTTAGTAATGACGTTCTTTTGAACGCAGCTGATAAGGTGATTCGGAAAACTTGTTATAAGTAATCGCTTAGACACTTGAAACAGATATTTCAACAAGTGTCTTAAATGTAAGGAGGTCGACTGGGTGCCAAGTGTACTCTTAATTAGACTGTACTTTTTTTTTAATTAGGAAAGTCAGTGACCATTTAATATATGATCAACTGGGGAGAAAAAAAACGCATTTCTGTAAATGACTTATTCCTGAATTTGGAAATATACTACAGCAATGTATCGCTGCTAGGATCGGTTCTCGGTTGACTACCATTAATGAGTTTTGTTGCGGATAGTTTCATATAATGTAGTTCCAGCTCATGTGCATTAATGTATCAGCATGGTTTGGGTCTGTTGAGTCTTACACAGGCGCTTTATCTTTTCCAGAACACTTTTATTATAGGCGCCACAATTAGTCCCTCGTGTTGCATGGCACATTTAACTGCCAGCTGCTGATTTCACGTTTACAGCGGTCTGGTTTTCCCTGGACGCAGCAGAATTCTATCTCTGTAGCAGTCTTGGCACCCGTCGTGCCCATGAAACAGACTGCGCTAGCGGCTGCTACTGTTTTCGTACATCAGTTTCTGCTGGATGTATCCCCTTCCAAGTAGACGGCTGTTTTGAACTAAACGGCGAGGATGTCAGCGAGGGACGCCTCAGTTTCACTACATTAGTCAAAAATGGCTCTAAACACCATGGGACTTAACATCTGTGGTCATCAGTCCCCTAGACTTAGAACTACTTAAACCTAACTAACCTAAGGACATCACACACATCCACGCCCGAGGCAGGATTCGAATCTGCGACCGTAGCAGCAGCGCGTATGTTAGTCATGTTTCCTTTAATTTACGTCTATGGTCACAATCTTTTCTGTTTAACAGATTACCGGTTTCGGTCTTTAATGACCATCATCAGATCTGCAGCAAAAATGGGGAAAATATAAATAGACTCGCACACTGTATACAGCTTAAGAACAATACATAGAGCATATTGAAAAGTAGTACTGACAAAATTTACATTTGTGCGCTTTAAATGTGAAGAGGCATACCTGTCTAATAAAAATGTAAATTTTGTCAGTACTACTTTTCAATATGCTCTATGTATCGTTCTTAAGCTGTATACAGTTTGCGAATGTATTTATATTTTTCCCATTTTTGCTGCAGATCTGATGATGGTCATTAAAGACCGAAACCGGTAATCTGTTAAACAGAAAAGATTGTGACCTTAGACGTAAATTAAAGGAAACTTATTACATATACGGGTCACTGTGTTTTTTCGCGACGATGTCGCAGCTTGTGATATTAGTCATGTGTTTTTTCTGTTATTCAGCCACCACAGTAAAAGCAACAACATCTTACTTTTTTTTTCAAAGATGGATGTCTATACAGTGTCCCAAGGCAGATTGTGCAGTCTATCGGCGAACCACTGGCCGATTCGTGTGTAATTTGGAAATTTGTGGTAAGTTCCTATGGGACCAAACTGTTGAGGTCATCGTTCCCTAGGCTTACACACTACTTAACAACACACACACTCGTGCCCGAGGGAGGACTCGAACCTCCGAAGAGGGGAGCCGAGCGAACTGTTGCAAGTGGCCTCTCCGCACGGCGATATGCGTGTGCTAGAGCCAGCACCGTAACGAGGCGACCCTGTCAGAATTGCAGTAGTTGCACTGTCGTGAAACTACCTTTTTGCTTTTTAATTGTATCTATATTTTGCAGCTGTGAGGACTATTATCTTCAGTACACAGAAAGTTTGAATAAAATCGTCCGCAGCCACAAATTTGTCATGTTTTATCAAATTATACGATGCATTTCGGACCTTGTGGGTCCATCTTCAGGTGCAAATCGTCTAATACAAAACTTACATTTTCTCTTGAGTAAGGTGAAATTCATTTACCTGTTATGAGAAAGTTAAATGTAAGGTCTCGTATTTTGTGAATCTTGAGTGCGGAAATATGTGAAAAAGAGTGGAAAATCAGTGAAAAACAAGGAAGAACACTTTTAACTTTTTGAGGTCAGCATAAGTTGGTTTATTCATATTGTCGTCACATATCACGTCAGTCACGAGGCACATTTGTTTTCCAAAGCAATGTAACAATTGCATTTTCCACTGATAGTAAATTAGGACACTTACTAGTCCACAATATAAAAACAGATAATCAAAAATTCAACGGCAATTTGACAGCACTACACAGTGAAGCAAGTGGTAAGACCCTAAATCTGTTAGAACAGTTGGAAATTCTGAATCTTTGTTAAATGAATAAACAATTTCGCTAGCCATAGCGATTTTAATAATTTTAAAGTCGTATTTTAAATTTATTACTTGCATTTATCAACTTTTTATATCTCAGATATCTGATAATATGTGATACAATTCATCTTTGGTTACATCAGGTTAAACTACATCTGTGAAGTGTTTTATACCGTTGTAAACAAATGTGCCCCTTGACTGACGTGATGTGCGACGACAGTATGAATAAATCAACTTATGCTGACCTCAAAAGGTTAAAAGTGTTCTTCCTTATTTGTCCTGTAATGTTTTCAGTGTTTAAAAGCAATGTAACCATTGCATTTTCCACTAATAATAAGTTAGGACACTTACTAGTCCACAACATAAAAACAGATAATCAAATATTCAACAGCAGTGGAGCTTATAATGTATCCTGCGTACTGTGTAGGGAAAACAGGTAGAAATTTCAAAATCCGTTTCCAAGAATACAGAACTGCTTTGAGACTCAAAAAGAAAAATCAGTTATTGCACAGCGTATGCTGTAAAACAAACATGTGATCAACAAGGTGGAATACAATTTGATAGCTCTACACAGTAAAGCCAATGACTATCATAAATCTGTATAGAACAGTTGCAAATATACCTCCACAAAATCAAAAAGCGTGAATCCGTCTTAAATTAACAAAGAGATTTTGCTAGCATAGTTGTTTTTGTAATTTTAAAGACATATTTTAAATTCATTCTTTACTTATATTAACGTCTTAAAACTCATATCTCTAACACTGTATGACAAACTTCATCTTTGATCACCTCAAGTTAAATTATATCTGTGAAGTGTTTTTAAACAGTTCTAAACAAACGTGCGCCTTGAATGGCGTGATGTGCGATAGCAGTATGAATACAACAACGTATGCTGACCTCATAAGGTTAAAAATGTTCTTCCTTATTTTTTCAATAAGTCTTTCGCTCTTTCTCACATATTTCCGCACGCGATGGACGAAATACTAACCCTTGCATCTAACTTTCTCATAACAGGAAAATGCATTTCACCTTACTCAAGAACAAATGTTAATTACGTATTAGACGATTTGCATCTGAAGAAGGGACCACAGGGCCCGAATACCTCGCGTAATTTCATAAAACACAAAAAAATTTGACTGACAAACTTCCTGTTTACCTTTTGCTGTTTCAGTTATAAGCACGACTTCAGTGTTGACGTAGGCACGGTGGTAACACAATGGAACAGAACCGCGGATTCTCTCACGACCTTTGCACTTTTCTCGCCAACTGGAAAATACTGCCGGAACCCCATGCGCACAAATTGCTATATCAAGCAAGGTCTGTCCCCAATTCGAACAATGAGGATCCATTCACAATTCAGCACATTTTGACAGCGTGCCCGACAACGATGCCATTATACACTAATGTATCTCAGTGTATTGAGGGAACAGCATTTGCATACTTCAAACAGCAGGTAAGTACAAGCTTCCCCCTGGAAAGAGCAGCTTTACGGCTAAGGATCTAACAGTAAGAGACGATCTCTGATCCGCATTGCATAATATCAACGCTATTCTGATAACAGATTCATGGAGCATCCTCTACAGCCCAGAATATGAACGCGGAATATGAAAACTATTGCTTCTTCGATGCATGGAATATACACTACTGGTCATTAAAATTGCTACACCATGAAGAAATGCAGATGATAAACGGGTATTCGTTGGGCAAATATATTATAATAGAACTGAAATGTGATTACATTTTCACGAAATTTGGGTGCATAGATCCCGAGAAATCAGTACCCACAACAACCACCTCTGGCCGTAATAACGGCCTTGATACGCCTGGGCATTGAGTCAAACAGACCTTGGATGGCGTGTACAGGTACAGCTGCCCATGCAGCTTACACACGATACCACAGTTCATCAAGAAAAGTGGCTGGTGTATTGTGACGAGCCAGTTGCTCGGCCACCATTGACCAGACGTTTTCAGTTGGTGAGAGATCTGGAGAATGTGCTGGCCAGGGCAGCAGTCGAACATTTTCTGTATCCAGAAAGGCCCGTACAGGACCTGCAACATGCGGTCGTGCATTATCCTGCTGAAATGTAGGGTTTCGCAGAGATCGAATGAAGGGTAGAGCCACGGGTTGTAACACATCTGAAATGTAACGTCCACTGTTCGAAGTGCCGTCAATGCGAACAAGGTGACCGAGACGTGTAACCAATGGCACACCATACCATCACGCGATGTCGCCAAACGCTGATGCGACCATTATGATTCTGTAAACAGAACCTGAATTCTTCCGAAAAAATGACGTTTTTCCATTAGTGCACCCTGGTTCGTCGTTGAGTTCACCATCACAGGCGCTCCTGCCTGTGCGTCGTCAAGTGTAACCGCAGCCGTGGTCTCCGAGCTGATAGTCCATGCTGCTGCAAACGTCGTCGAACAGTTCGTGCAGATGGTTGTTGTCTTGCAAACGTCCCCATCTGTTGACTCAGGGATCGAGACGTGGCTGCACGATCCGTTACAGCCATGCAGATAAGATGCCTGTCATCTCGACTGCTAGTGATACGAGGCCTTTGGGATCCAGCACGGTGCTCCGTATTACCCTCCTGAACCCACCGATTCCATATTCTGCTAACAGTCATTGGATCTCGACCATCACGAGCAGCAATGTCGCGATACGATAAACCGAAATCGCGATTGGCTACAATCCGACCTTTATCAAAGTCGGAAACGCGATGGTACGCATTTCTCCTCCTTACACGAGGCATCACAACAACGTTTCACCAGGCAACGCCGGTCAACTGCTGTTTTTGTATGAGAAATCGGTTGGAAACTTTCCTCATGTCAGCACGTTGTAGGTGTCGCCACCGGCGCCAACCTTGTGTGAATGCTCTGAAAAGCTAATCATTTTCATATCACAGCATCTCTTCCTGTCGGTTAAACTTCGCGTCTGAAGCACGTCATCTTCGTGGTGTAGCAATTTTAATGGCCAGTAGTGTAAAACTCGTATATCAGTGTATCGAACAGTGCAAAAAAACGCAAATTCTCTAGATGAAAGTGGATTACAGAACCATAGACAACGAAATAATTCACCAATTAGCGAACAGTAGTATCACGAAAGGAATACATTTCTTCGTTTACTTCATGTAGACTTCGTGACTACTGTAACGAAAGGGGCTTTTGATGAATGCTGCCGATTGTGGGAAACCTCTCAGATGACGAGAGGACAGTAACGCCTGTGTGGCTGGACGTTACGAAGGGAGCGGTTGAAGGCCCGTCGAGGGCAGGTGCCCATCCAGCCACCAACCCCAGGCGTGGGTGGGTGGCGGCTTGGTGACTGCATCCCTGTCTGACGCCCGTGGGCGTTAGTGAAACAAGATTAAAGATCCAAGCATTTATTGTTTATGCTGTATCTACGCCCCAGGCAGCGTTGGCCTGTGCGGCAGCTGAAGGCACCGGCAGGAGGTGTCCATCCGGTATGTGCTGCCCACGCGCGACGACACCGACAGCTCCGCGCGGCCCACGAGAAATAAAAGGCCTGCAACGAACTTGTGACGTCACACTAGTCGGCTTCGTGGGCCTCGCGTCAGCTACTAGTGACGTCACGACGCCGCCGGCCTCGCACAGCCAGAACACGCAGTCGTTCGTGCTGCCGAAACGATTGCAGCTTCGGAAGTGGGTGACCGAGCCGCGCATGGTCACGATGTGTACTGTGCGCAGGGAAGATAGCCACCGGCGGCAGAGTCCGCCCTCAGGAACAGGAGGTAAGCAGCCTGGACGGCTCGTCCCCTCGTGATAACGGAAGAGCAGCTGCACGTCCCTGACAGAACCTAAGACACTCAGGGGTTCAGGTGGCAGCAGTTGTAGCACAGCCCTCCAAAGGCCCGACTTGCTGCTCCTTGCAAGCTCGCAGCCAGCTAGATGAGAAGATGGCAAATTGACGTAGGTCCCTCATCCAGATTGGCTGGCTGCAGACTGAGAATACTTCCACTGGAAATCAGCAGCAGTTATGCAACACTGGGACGCACTCTTCATGCAGATGTGAGGCAATAACAACATCAATTGACCTGCTTTTCCCATATGATTAGCTTTCCTGAAAGCTCCGTGATGTCAGGCACTCTGGCCAATGTGTTCTGCAGCGTCTCTTGTGTCCAACTTAGGCGCTCTTGCTCAGCCGTGTCTGGTCACCAAAATGACATGGCTTCTCTCCCAATGATGTTATGGTGCATTGGCACTAGACAGAGCGGTGCCCTGTTCATGGGCGTTGCCCAACATTCCACCATTCCATGACCTCTTGTGTCACCCTCTTGGCTGCACTAATATATAGTTTCGCTGTGCAAAAGGGTGAAACTTAGCAAGAATTCAACCAAAAATTTCCGAAAGAACATGACGTTCAAAGTTAAAACCTTAAAGGCGACGTATAACATCAATAACTAGACTATAAAATGGCCACATTTGTTATCCTCCTTATCTCTACAGATTCAAAGTTTTAACCACTCTTTATGGCGAAGATCGCCCTTCAGAAATGGCAGATCTAAATGACCTACTGCTCGGTTGCTACCAATACGCCACAGGCAAACTTCATAAAGCAAGCACCAAACTCAGACTACCTCACAAATATCGCCACATTGCCGAAAATCCATGTCCGCATGATGAGATACTTTCATCATCTCTAAATTCCTAGATGTGACGGCACCAAGACACAGCAACCACATCACACAACTGACTAAACAGGTGCACAACAACAACTGATGTTGAATAAGGTGGAACCATCGTCACTCACTTTTATAACTGGTTCTTTGTGTACAGTTATTTATTTCCATCGATAAAAACCGGAAACCCTACGAACGAGTGAAAATGATTGCCGTATATTAACAACATGAGTATAAAAATAAGAAAGTTTCCTTGCTTTTATAACTTGGAGTGACAATAGTTAATTATTTATTAAGAAAGATGACTTAACGAAAATTCACTGTAAACATCGAAACTAATATGCAACTGTAAACATACTAAATAACAATGTATCTCACGAAATAGCTGGGTAGCTAGAGGCCAAGTAAATACAATAAATAAATATATCAAAAAAATTGAGGCATATGTGACTTTGCACCATTCCATGCACTTCCTTACAGCTTGGTGCAACAGCCACATGTACCTGCCGCGCATAGAAAGTTGTAAAGGTGTACGTGCAGCTTTAGGACTACTGACGACTGTGGCAACAGGATGAACACTTAGGCACAAATTTGAAACAAAACAATTTTCCCAAATCATGAAAACTATGGATCCTGTACGACGGGATAAGCACTACGAAGAGAGGCTGTTTTCTCGATTTCCTCTCAATGTGTTTCCAACGACTAGTGTTTTCTGTGTTATATTTAATAATTACTAAAATACAACTACAGTTAATAATTTCTTAGAGCTGATTGCGTTGGCACTAATTTTGTTAATTTGGAATTTGAAATAAATTGCTATAAAATCATTACACAATAAAATAAACGAAATAATACAAAAAATAATTGAGGCATACGTGACTTTGCTGCATTCCATGGTCTTCGTTACAGCTTGGTGCAATTGGAGACAATTAAAGTGCGCCTACTCAGTGAGATCCGATGAGGGCTGTAACTATCGTGTGGCAGCGAAAATTGATAGATATTCGAGTATGTTATTATGGAACCGATATACGCTGGAAAAAAATTAGTACCAATGTTGACCACCAAGTGCAAATCTGGTCCTGTGAGTGCAAGAAAGAAACGTTTCAGTACGTAATGGATTAGGAATGGGATGTGGGCAGAAAAGGTCAAACGAGTGGGAAAGCAGTAATCTTGATTTTTATTATTAACCATCACTTACACAATTTGTTTAATATGAGTAGTCTACTGGAGATGTCAACGAGATGCTTTACAGCGCCAGATTTACACCTAGTGGCCAAAACTGAAACTAATTTTTTTTGCAACGATGTGGACCTACATTAATGCATTAGCCTATCTATCAAATTTCGTTTTACAATACTTACAGCCCACGCTGGGTCTTCGTGGGTAACCGCACTTTAATTATAACCACCTGCGCTTCAGTTATAACCACCTGATATTAAGAAAACATTGTGCTTAAATTACATTACCTGATCCCCAAATATTCACTGTAGCTCTTACACTGCCTACAAACAAATGAGTTTTGTTTATACCTTCAAAAGTAGCTGATAAAATGTTTCCACTTAATTGATCACAGAAAAAAAATCTGCAGATCGAATTTGTACCTACGTCTTTCAGAGACGTTCTCCACAGAATGTACGCATCAGTAATTTATCATGTCATTCAGATATTCCAGTCGTTCAGGTAAGACCATTTTCGGCCGTCTCCCACACATGATTGTTACCACAGAGATTTGGGGGAAAATGTTATATTGTTTGAGAAAAGGAGTGGAAGTAACGTTACTTTTCGACCAGATCGCATTTCGTGTCTAGGAACGGCTGTTGTAGTGGTCATTGTGTCGTTTGCTTAAACAACATACAGTTTATTCTGAGATGGTAACTTATGCAGTATCCTGTAAGACGAACTTCTTTTATCAGCTCACAATCAAGTCACCTCGTCAAGTAACATACAGGTTGTAACGATTAAAAGTGCAGGTACTTCTATTGGTGACTGAGGACAGTCAGCTGAACAACATTATATTAGTATTTGCGTCGTTTGCAGACTAATAATTATAGCTATTACAAGTCTTTGTTTTTAGGTTGAGTAGTATATCCAAGAACGTGTGGCCAGAGCAAGCCATTAATGCTTATTACCCCGTGGGCAGCAGGTCAGGTGTTGAAGTCTGGACGACCTTAAAATCTGTAAAATTTTTGCAGCTATATCTATCTGCTTTTGTGACAGAGACGGTGCGATGATTCTCAATCTGGATGGAGGTAGCCACAAAAGAAAATAATTTGGCCTGTAATGAGAGTAGACAAAAAGCAAGAAAGAAGTGTCATGTAAACTTAAAGGTTATTAGAAAAAGAGTACTAACTCATTTCTTCAGTAATTAATAAATGAATTGGTGTTATCCTTGTTGAATATCGCGCCACTTTGATTTGAATTTAGAGAAAGCTCGCAGTATCTGAGTCAACTGTACGAGGGATTTGAACTATGATCCCCACGGATACAAGCCTAGAGTTTTTTTCCACTGCACCATCTTGTTCCGAAGAGCAGTGAGTCACCGGCTACAGAAGCTAATCGGGAGATTCGACGCCAGTCATCATGGTTTATTTCGAACCGGTCCATAGACAGAGTCAAAGATAACTTCCGCTTGTGACATTCTCGATGTACAACTTTCTGTCTGATAGAAAGGAATCCTGGGAGTTTGACACAGCGTCGGCGACTACGTCATTAGACATGGAGCACAAGCCCGGATTGGACAAGAAAGTCGGCAGGTATCATTTCAAAGAAGGCCATACCAGCCCTTGCCTTAAGTGAATTAGGTTACGTATTATATTTTACGATCTTTTACTTTGGCCCCCGTGTGGAAGGTGTGCTGAACTGCAATTTCCTCTTATCTAGGCGATTTTCCATTAAGGACCTAAGCTCCAGTGATTTATTTATTTGCTGACCCTGTCCCAGTGCGTAATGTATGTAAATTTGTGTGTAAGTTTAGAAAATGGTTCAAATGGCTCTGAGCACTATGGGACTTAACATCTGAGATCATCAGTCCCCTATAACTTAGAACTACTTAAACCTAACTAACCTAAGGAGATCACACACATCCATGCCCGAGGCAGAATTGGAACCTGCGACCGTAGCGGTCGCGCGGTTCCAGACTGAAGCGCCTAGAACCGTTCGATCACACCGGCCGGCGTAAGTTTATTCTATTCTATTCTAGAATATGCACAACGATTACTAAAAACTGTAGTATGAGAATAGAAGATTCTAGAAAGGAAGGAGAAAGACTTATTCTCTCGTAGCCAAGGAATTACACCCAATCTTGCTTTAGGAAAGTCGTAGGAAACCAGAATCTATATGGCGACGCATAGGTTTGAATCCCCGTTCTCCAAACTGTAAGTCCAATGCCTCGATCACTGGGTTCCCCTGGTTTCCCTAAAACATTCAATGTTGGCCTAAATGCGGGAATGTTTTCTTTGAGAATGACATGTCGATTTCCTACCGCATCCATCCTCTATCCGAGTATGTGTTCGGTCTCCAATAACCTCGCCGTCAACGGTGTTAAACCCAATTCCTTCTTTTCTCCTTTAGCTCGGTGTTAAGGAAGAAGGCTCCATTTCGGACGGTAATTATTTCGTGTTAAACCTCATGCTCTGCCGCTTCTTCAGTGACGTAACTACTGGAAGTAGAGTAGATGATTCATTACACAGCCGCGCACAAAGGTTAAGTCCACTATTATACAATTTATCTTTTGTTTAATTGTTATCGCAATCCCTTATCTGTTGCCCACGTAGATCTCCGAAATGACCAGTGTGAATGACTTAAGCTGGTCGTGTCTGTTAAGCGTGTTGTGGCACTTGCGCGACTCCGTGGCTTATTTCCATCACATGCTATGAGTCACTCGTTTCTAAATATGAACGGCCGACACACGTGCATCACTCACACGGTGGACGCCTCTGGCCCTTGCCTTTCGGATCATCATGCGCAAAGTTTCCACAGCGACATGTACTGCTATATTCTAAGGAAACTCTTGGAAATACATGGCATAAAATGAAGCTTCATTGCGTGATAATGCAGTCACTGAGACAGCGTATTATCACTAACGAAGTTTTAAAACGAACTGAGTGCGATATAATATTTTTTCTTGTACCATAACAGTATTGGCCCAAAACAGGATCAGTTATCGCCGACGCCAAATGTTCAGCTCTGTTTCACGTCAAACTGGAAGTTATTGTGACTGAGTGCTTCAAAAAAAAAATCAGGACTACACTGATGATGAAAAGTAGCAATACCAAAAAACCGCAACACCAATACAAAATGTAGAGTAATGAAATCATGGTAATACATTTGTCTAGGTAACATATTTCAGTGATTAACATTGCAAGATCCACAGGTTAATTAAGCGCTAGATAAGCCATTGCAAATGTGGAACGTAGGCACATTAATAACCGGCGTAACCGCCAGAATGCTGGATGCAAGCATGCAGTCGTGGATTCATTATGTAGTTCAGGTGCCGAATGTCAGTTTGTGGCATCGAGTTCCTGCTGTTTGTGGATGACGCTGGAGTTGCCTGACGATGTCCCATATGTGCTCGATTGGAGACAGATTTGGTGATCGAGCAGGCTAAAGCAATTTGTCGACACGTTGGTTTACAACAGCGGAATGTGGGCGAGCGTTATCCTGTTGGAAAACACCCGTGGAATGTTGCTCATGAATGACAGCACAACAAGTCGAATCGCCAGATAGGCGTACAGCGTGCGTGGGATAACTAATAGAGCGCTCCTACTGTCATACGAATTCCCACCTCAGACCGTAACTCCAGGTGTAGGTCCAGAGTGTCTAGCACGGTGGCAAGTTGATTGCAGGCGCTTAACTGGTCTCCTTTTAACCAATACACAGCCATCACTGGCACCGAGGCAGAACCAGCCTTCATCAGAAAATACAACAGACCTCCATTCTGCTATACATTGAGCTCTCGCTTGACACCACTGAAGTCGCAAATGGCGATGGTTTGTGGTCAGTGGAACGCACGCTAAGGGCGTCTGGTTCTGAGCTGTCCTTGAAGTAACCGATTTGTAACAGTTTGTTGTGTCACTGTGGTGCCAGCTGCTGTTCAGATTGCTGCTGCAGATGCAGTACGATGCGCCAGAGCTGTACACCGAACACGATGGTCTCCCCTCTCGGTAATGCCACGCAGCCGTTCAGAGCCCGGTTTTCTTCCGACCGTACATTCTCGTAACCACCGCTACCAGCAATTATGTACAGTGGCTGCATTTTTGCCAAGTGTTTCTGCAGTATCGCAGAAGGAACATCGAGCTCCTCGTAGCCCTATAATACGACCTCGTTCAAACTCAGTGAGGTGTTGATAATGGCATCTTTGTCGCCTTAAAGGTATTCTTGACTAACATCAGCTCGCCACATACTATCTGAAACGTAACTAACCTCACGACAGTTACAGCGTGTATTTATACGAGGGCGGTTCAGAAAGTAACCTCCGATTGGTCACAGTGCGGGTTGTGGGGGGAGTAGCGACGCCATCTGTGCGTTCACGCACTCAACAGGTCAGTCGGCATCAAGCCGTGGTCGAGTGAACGTCGTACCTGCGCTAGTTTAGTTTTTGTGGCAGTTTGAAATGTGTGCTGCAATAGAAAACCCCGCCAAATGTGAAGTGCGTGCTGTCATAAGGTTTTTTACAGCCAAAGGATATTCTGCAGCAGCTATTCATCGTGAGCTTTGTGCCGTGTACGGACCAAGAGTTATGAGTGAAGGAGTTGTCCGTGAATGGGTACGTTTATTTAAAAGTGGACGAGAAAACGTTCATGATGAAGAGAGGAGTGGTAGACCATCATTGGTGACTGACGAACTCGTTCAGACAGTTGATGCAAAAGTTCGTGAAAATCGACGTTTCTCAATGTCGGAGTTGTCTACTGGTTTTCCACAGATTTCTAAGACTCTCTTGTACGAGATAGTGACAGCAAGATTGGGTTACCGTAAGTTCTGTACACGATGGGTGCCCAAAATTCTTACCGACCACCACAAAACTCAAAGAAAGGCCTCTGCATTAGACTTTCTGTCACGTTATGAGGACGAAGGAGAACCATTGTTAAACAGAATCGTGACCGGTGACGAAACCTGGATTAAGTACGTGAACCCTGAGACAAAAGAACAATCAAAGATGTGGGCACATTCAAATTCGCCTACCAAACCAAGAAAAGCCTCGCAAGATTTTTCTGCCAGAAAACTGATGGCAACGGTGTTTTGGGATGCCAAAGGGGTGTTGTTGGTTGAATTCATGGAACGTGGTACGACCATTAATCAAGACGTGTACTGTGAAACAATAAAAAAGTTACGACGGGCTATACAGAACAAACGCCGTGGTATGCTGACTTCTGGTATCGTTTTTTTGCACGATAACGCCCGTCCTCACTCTGCTCGCAGAACAACGGCCCTTCTTGAGTCCTTCAAGTGGGACGTTATCAACCATCCACCTTACAGCCCAGACCTGGCGCCAAGTGATTATCACCTCTTCATGCATTTGAAGAAATGGCTCGGGTCACAGCGGTTTGATGACGACGAAGAGCTCAAAAGATGCGGTCACAGGCTGGCTCCAGGCACAAGCGGGTGATTTTTATGCAGAAGGAATTTCAAAGCTTGTGAAGAGATACGATAAGTGCCTCAATCGCTATGGAGACTATGTAGAAAAATAGTGCAAAGATGTAGTTGTAAGATGTATATATTAAAATATTTTTATTTAACTTGGTGTATTTTTTTAAATCAACCGGAGGTTACTTTCTGAACGGCCCTCGTAGCAAAGCTGATTTGCCTCATCATAGTGGCGCTACTAGCGCCACTCTTATGCGACTGGTGCGAAATCTGAACAGACGTCATCTTTCAGAATTAGAAGCACGCCTGCCAACGTTCGTTTATATTGACAGCCCCTTCGTGGTGTCACGATTTTTTGTTCGTCATTGTATAAGATGAGCGACACCACAGGCCTTTTGTTGGAAACAGTGCGCCGCATGGAGATTAGCAGGAATAAGATTACGTTTGTACAGTGTGACGATTATTGAACGATATGAAATAAAATCGTCATAACTTCTAAACGGATGCAGCAGGACGTTCAAACTGCACGGTTGGCCGCGGGGCATAATGAGAATTAGTATGGTCATGCGAATATGGTTTGGTTTAGCGACGAAGCCCACTTTCGTTTGGATGGGTTCGTCAATAAGCAAAACTGGCGCATTTGGGGGAATGAGAATCGCATTTCGCGATCGAGAAGTCTCTTCTCCATCAACGGGTGACTGTGCGGTGAGCATTGTCAAGTCACGGAACAATAGGTGGGACATTCGGTGATGGCACGGTGACTACCGAACGGTACGTGAAAGTTTTGGAAGATGATTTTATCGCCATTATCCAAAATGACCCTGATTTCGACAAGATGTAGTTCATGCAAGACGGAGTTCGACCCCATCGAAGCAGGAGAGTATTTGATGTCCTGGAGGAGCACCTGTGGGGACCGTATTCTGCCTTTGGGGTACCCAGGGTCCACTGGCATGAGCCTCGATTGGCCGCCATATTCTCCGAATCTGAATACATGCGACTCCATTTTCTGGGGCTATGTTAAAGACAAGGTGTACAGCAATAACCTTAAAACCATTGCTGAGCTGGAAACAGCCATTCAGTAGGTCATCGATGGCATCGATGTTCCGATACTTCAGCGGATCATGCAGAGTTTCGCTATTCGTCTGCGCCACATCATCGCCAATGATGGCAAGCATATCGAATATGTCATAATCTAAATCCGAATGTCTGTAGTGACGTTTACTTGTTGAATAAAGTGTATGCACGCCGTATTCGTACCAAATTTACGTTTTTTTCGTGTAGGTCAATAACTGTCACTTGTACTACTCGACGGTACGAACCCTAGATTCGCCTGTAACAGTCATTTGATCCCGTGGAGGTACAACCACGTTCCAGTTCAAATTGATGCTCGTTGTTTTCTCGCAGTGCAGACGTGGAAAGTCATCACGGAGAATGTCGTCGTGCGCAGACGTGATGGCTTGTTATTAATGTCACTACATTTGTCGATCACGATGGAACAAGAAGTGACAGTGTTGACGAAAGAGCCGACGATAACGTGCAAAAAAAAACTTAAAAGTTGAATAAGTGGATGGTACGACAGGGGAGGAACAGGATGCTAAGTGGAATGGGCGGGTAGCAGCACCCCCGCCTCCCCCCGCCCCCCTTCACCAAACACTTCTGTGTAGCGAGTACGTCAACAGCCAGACACTACGCCCAGGATTAAAATGTTGTTCCAGTATGGCTAACATTACAGAGTGGGAGGCGGACGGAAGCTGATAATAGGTTCTGGAGGATTTTAAAGACTGCAATTGTTTGCGGGAACTTCAAAGAAGGGCAGCTCGTTTTGTATGATAGCTAAATAGGGGAGAGAATGGCACGGATATGACAAGCGAGTTGTGGCGGTAATAATTGAAACAAAGGCCTTTTTCGTCGCGGCATAATCTTTTCACGAGATTTCACTCATCAATTTTCTCCTCCGAATGCTAAACTAATTTGTCGACGCCCAATTACATAGGGAGAAATGATCGCCATAATAAAGTAAGAGAGATCACAATTCGAACGGAAAGATTTAAGTGCTCCTTTTTTAGTATAACAAGTGTCTGGTGCAGTTATTAGATTGGTTACTGCTGCTACAATGGTAGGTTATCAAGATTTAAGTGAGTTTGAACGTAGTGCTATAGTCGACGCAAAAGCGATGGGACTCGGCACCTCCGAGGTAGCGATGAAGTGGGGCTTTTTCCGTACGACTATTTCACGAGTGCACCGTGAATATCAGCAGTCCGGTAAAACATCACATCTTCGGCATCGCTATAGCCGGAAAAAGATATTGCAAGAACGGGACCAACGACTACTGAAGAGCCGGCCGGGGTGGCCGAGCGGTTCTAGGCGCTACAGTCTGGAACCGCGCGACCGCTGCCTCGGGCATGGATGTGTGTGATGTCCTTAGGTTACTTAGGTTTAAGTAGTTCTAAGTTCTAGGGGACTGATGACCACCGCAGTTAAGTCCAATAGTGCTCAGAGCCATTTGAACCATTTTACTACTGAAGAGAATAGTTCAACGTGACAGAAGTGCGATCCTTCCGCAAATTGCTTCAGATTTCAATGATGGAACATCAGTACGTGTCAGCGTTCGAATCATACAACGAAACATCTTCGATGTGGGCTTTCGGAGCCGAAGGCCCACTCGTGTACCCCTGATGACTGCACGGCACAAAGCTTTACGCCTCGCTTGGGTCCGTCGAGCGGTTGGACGTGTACGGGTATGAAGACAACCACATGAATTCATCGACCCTGAATGTCGGCAGGGGACTGTTCAAGCTGGTGGAGGCTCTGTAACGGTATGGGGCGTGTGCAGTTGGAGTGATATGGGACCCCTGATCGTCTAGATAGGACTCTGTCAGGTGACACGTACGTAAGCATCCTGTCTGATCACCTGCATCAATTCATGTCCATTGTGCTTTCCGACGAACTTGGGCGATTCCAGCAGGACAATACGACACCCCACACGTCCAGAATTGCTACAGAGTGGCTCCAAGAAAACTCTCCTGAGTTGAAACACTTCCGCTGCCCACCATACTCCCCAGACACGAACATTATCGAGCATATCTGGGATACCTTGCAACGTGCTGTTCAGAAGAGATCTCCTTCCGTCGTACTCTTACGGATTTATGGTGTTAGTTCATCCATTACTGTTTCAGACATTAGTCGAGTCCATGCCACGTTGTGTTGCGGCACTTCTGCGTGCTCGCGGATGCCGTACACGATGTTAGGAAGGTGTACCAGTTTCTTTGCCTCTTTAGTGTATATTCTGTGAATAAAAGTCCGTTGACCATATCTGTATTTCGGTTTTTATGTTTTATTTCCGATACTTATCGAAAATGAAATCGAAAGCAGATTAAAGACAGAGAAGATTTTAAATTTCATTTCCAATGCACATCGGAAATAAAACCCAAAAACCGTAATATAGACAGGCGGTGAACTGTTATTCATAAAATATACTTGCTTCAGGAAGCATGTATGTTAGAAGTGATTTTAAAAATCCGGCTTATTGCCACGCCTTGTGCTACGAAGGGCGAAGTGTAAAACTTTTTTACATTTCTGACATTGCTAAACGGTTCATTTTTCTTATATCTGATTTTGTTTCTAGTACATGATGTTCGCCACCGCCATTTGTTGTAGTTCTTCTTCTAATTTGAAACGATTTTCTTAAAGAGACGTCTTTAATGCTACGTACATAAACAAATTAATAAAGTTTAGTGAAAATCATTTGTTGTGCTGTTTTTTCTTTACCATTACGTATTGCCTCAAGCAACTATAAATCACGTTGCAGATTTTAGGAACCATTGTAGACAATAATTTTGGGGATACTACTACACTGAAGCTGAGGTCCTCCTAACTTCTCTCAGTGGCTAGAAGCCATAGTGAAGCTAACAACGTTTCTTCGCAGCTTACAGCTTCTCTCATAACTGTATTATTTTTCGCCATGTTTGGTTTGACGACGTTCAGCAGGACAATGCGACACCCCACACGTCCAGAATTGCTGGTTTCATCTGTTCTTAAATAATTCTGAATATAATCACTTCCCAGCTCCTTAAGTAACAGAGCTTGGGCAAGCGTCTTCCTTTGCATCACCATTTCTTCGCCCACAGATTTAACCAGCATTTTTCCTCTAAAATAGCCAACGCAAATCCCAGTATTTGTGTCTGTGTCATACTAAAGCGCTACTACGTAGAACAAAACCAGAATGACACTAGAAAAATCGTCAACGAACGATAGGAACAGGGCGGTGATGTAATCGCTGAGTGAGTGCAGTCGGAACATGGATTCATATACATTACAGCTTGAATGAATGCTGTCAGAGAAATGTTGTGCGAGAATTATTGTCCAGCAATGCTATGGTGGGCAGTGGCGTATAGACGCGTACCGTGGGACAGTGCTCCCTTTTAAGAACACTGGAGTATGCCCTGTTAACTACCTCCGCTACGTTTCTAGAATGTAAACGAGATGGTGCTTTCGCCTTGGCCAGGTCTTCGATATGCTTTGCAGGGTGATTTTTAAGTGATCAGGAACTATAAATACACAAAACCGCGCACGGAATTCCATTACAATTTGTTTACCTTTTGACGGGATCGTGCAGTTATTTTCAAAATACAAACGGATGAAATCATATCCGATAGTCGCTTAGGCCACCTAAGAGTATCCTAGTATTGCATATGGTAAATCTGTCCAACCCATTACACCGGAGGGTTTTTTGCGCATAGAGAGACAGACGTTCTATTGCCATTCATGTGAGGGAACGGCGCAGTCTGTAGGAAAGCGGATATTGCTCTCCGTCGGGAAGGAGACAAAAAATCATTGTTTGTCGGAAGTTAGTAGAGGTTCATTTGCAGAAACGTTCGAAACTGGGCGGACTTCCAACGCGGCGCGCACTGTTGTGTTCGAATGCCTGCGAGATGAACCACAGTGACCCTCATCCCCCTACAGGTATTGCATTTCAACATCCTATCAGCAGTGTCTGAATACGAATTGTTATCTCCTATTGTCACAAAAGTAAACCATATCAACTAGGCGTCTCAAAGCGGTTTCCGAATCACTTAGAGTCACAAGACCGAACATGTCGAGCGCCCTAGATCCTCTCACACTCTTTATCAAGTTTGGTTTCGGTTCATATTTTCGGGCGTAGGCCACGGTGGTTTATGGTGTTGTTCTTTTCTCTAAGTCTGGGATTGAGATTCTTGGGTTCGCGACACTCTCCGGCTGCATACACATTGCCGATTCGGTAGCGCAATTTTCCCGCGCGGCTGAATCGCATTCTTTATTTAACGCGCAGGTTCCGTAAGACCTTAACGCGCTGACGATTTGACCGCACGACCCGCTCTGCTCCCGCTGGACCCTGCAAATGAACACGATTCAGCCGCGTTTGAGCACTGTACGCTTGGTGTTGTGCTGCATTTGTCGCTTGTTAGCACTTCACGATTGTTGAATTACATGCTTTTCATGTGTCGCCTCAAAGAATTCTCTTGTTCTTTCGTGCTGCAAAAATAACTTTCGGCGTGGAGTTGAAGTAGAATATCGTCCTGTAATTTGTGATTCAGTAAATGAGGATTATAGAAATAAGATCGAAAAAGGAAATGCTTCTCAGGAAAAAAATTTGTTCCTTACTTTGAAAATAGAGATGTTTAAAAAGCCAGTCTCCTACCGGTATATGTTATTTTATTATTTATGAGAATACATTTTATATCTTGTTCACTTGCCAAGGAACAGAGCCTTCAGTGCCAACAAAGTTATATGCGAATTTGTCCCGTATATTCGAGGCATAGCTGCTTCTTATTAGGCGTGGTGCTCCTTACGTCCTCGAAACCAATTATTTCTAAATTTTCATCCGACTTGAATATATCTCTTCTTCACTTATTGGCGACTTTTTGTGGCTCAAGCATTGTCAAGCTTGAGGCTGTAGGAAGCCAGCGAGGGTACTCTAAGATAGGAAACCAGAGCTACAACGTAGTTAGCCACCGTAGATGCTAGCGTTTGGGCTACACAAGGTAAACAGTAAAGAAAGGCGCTGGCTAACTGGATACACGCGGGGCAGGTGTCCCAGGATAGGAGTTTCAGTACAGAGAACTAACTGGCAACTTCATACGCCATCCAGATGCTGGTATAAAGTGCCATAGTAGGCGGTGGTCGCAAATAGGCACGTCTTAGCAAATGCAGCAAGCATGGTCCCTGCTCGTGAGTACAACAACGTCAGTAGATTCACACAGGTCAGAGTGAGACGCGAAATGAGTAAAACCCCTGGAACAGCAGTCCGCACTCCCGAGAGAGAGTTGTCTCATCCTTAGGGAGGGGCAAAGTGACGTAAAATAATGTTCTTGCTAGCCATGCTACGGAGGGCATTGACGTTCACCTTTCAACTAAACGCTGCTGCTACGAAACAAGGGATATGTTACTGCAAAGGCCAGGAACATTCCTACCTACATATTAGGAGAAGGGAAAGGACCTGAGCGAGGTTGGCCAAAGGCACCAGCGCGGTGCAGATCCGCACGTCAGGTTGATCGACGTGTGCGAAGCGCCGGCCAACCGACGGACCGACTGTAGATAGGGAGAAACCCTGCGCCACCACAGTCCTTTTAAAACCCAAGATTTTCTTATTCAGTCGATTCTCAGTCAGAATGATATGATGCCGACTCCGTGTCGTTCGGGTAAGCTCCGATTAAGTTTGTTTTCTCACTTGGAGTTCAAATTTTGTACTTTATGGTGTCACTGATTACTTCTGTTTGCTCTCACGCCATGGACTGAGACACTGACTTCCGTTGTGCCAACAGTTGATTCCTTTGCTTTTCTATTGCTTGGAAATAACCTTAAGTGTAGTTGTTAGACTGAATGCAATAAACAGGTATGTTTCAGACCACTGGGTTCCTTGATTCTCCACCAAGCATCCTTATCGAGTCCCAAAATCTACATCTCTCGTCGATGTCCTGTGACAGTGTTTGGCGCTGATCGAGACAGGCGCCTGCAATTACTGGAAGTTTGTCTTTCTGCATTTGCTCATAACCACTCGAAAACTGCAGACTGGCTCTCCCCCTAAAGTTCTCATATGCTGCATCTGCCCTGTGCCGGTACACAACACCTTTTGCAGACAAAGTTATGCAGATCACATGTTTGCGATGAATTATTAGCCATTTTGTTGCAATCTTGTAACTGTTCGCCCAAGCAAACACAGCTCTTGTCACAGAGCCTCAGCCGCGCAGCTCAGCCGTGGATCCGGCGATTCCACCGCACGACTCAACCGCACGAGCAACGCTTCAGAATCACGAGTTAGTCACCCGTGTGAAAGCAGTCTTCTCAATTCTACATTTCTACGAGAGCTAGATAAAGGATTCTGGAGCAAAAATAAATGAAAATGGTATCAGTTATGATGTGATTAAAAAGACCTTCCAGTTCTGGTTTGGCGCGGTAAGGGTAAACAACTAAACTCAATCTATCCAACTGCCTTACAAGCACATTTTCCCTGTAGATCAATTCACCTAAGGCATAAAGTAATAATCTACAAGAAATGTCTTACAGCCCATCCTTATCATGTAGCAACCTGTAGATGTCAGCTTTGCTACAGGCTGGGTATTGTTAAACTTGACAAATCAGAACTTCTCTGTGAGAAATTGATACATTGCGGCGTGGCAGATTAAGGGGGAACGACAGGGTGACGGTCGAAATAACTCGAAATTTTTTTATGGCGGAATTCGAATGTATATATGTGGAAGAATTATTCCCCAAAATATTATGCGCGAACTCCAAAAAGTAACGATTCTGTAAGCGTTTGAAGCCGGCGTCAGAGAACCGATTTCGCGCTCACGCTCCCTATTTATACCGATCTGAGTAAGCCTGATTTGCTGGGGCGTTGTTTGTGCGGCCTTACTCAAAATGTGAACGAAAGTTTCAATACTCTCATTCGGAGATACACTCTAAAAATAACATCCAGCCAAGTGAAATCGTCAACATTGCTTCAAATTTGGCGGTATGTCTATTCAGGTGGGCCGCACTGCATTCATGCACGTGACAAATGCCCTTCAAATTAAAATCGGCGATGAAATGCGCCGATACTGTGAAGACAGAGACGTCAGCGGCGATGCGCTCAGCAACGAAAGGGCTTTGAGGACGAAAATGAGGGCTTATCAGGTCAAAGTAGCCGCAATTCCACTAGCCGGGGCGATAATTCTCATGGACCTGGCATCGATGATATCCTATAAGTTCCAATCTCTTTTATATAACAAATACTTGTCAAACTTTAAACGCATTTACCTCAAAGCCATGTTTTTCAACATGGTTGTCGTCGCCCACGCTACAATTTTCATCCAATTTTAATGATTTTTGGTCTCCCTTGAAGCAAATTTAATTCTCTTCTGTTCATCGCAGCTGTTTTTTTGTTTTTGTTGACATTTAGTATTTTTTCGGCCAAAAACAAGAGGGGTCGAAACAATGGTCATTTTTTCAAATATCTGTAATTTCGCAAAAAAAATTGCGGATCCCTACGACGAACTAAAATTACATCTGTAAGAATCAGAGTGGTAGGCTAATTTCATGTTTCAGATAACCACAACCGGAAGTACAGCGACAACCGTCGACCTACCTCCTTCCAGAGCTGCCTTCGGAATATCCCAATTACACAGTGCAGATAGTAACATTTTTTAATAAAAAGTTGCCAATAAAAACTTCAGTGTCTGCTTTATTCATTACAGTAAATCCCATTTATCTACTACATTCCAGTACGGAGAAAAAAAATTCTAAATTGAGCAATATTCTCGTCCGTCACCCCGTCGTTCACACTTAAGGCATGCTCGCGCGGATAGCCGTGCACGTTAAAGCGCCACTTCCGGGACGGGGAGATGTGGCGGCCCCGACTTGAATTCACCCTGCGAACTAACGACGAGGGTCTCTGTGACGACCAGCCTGGATGTGGTTTTTAGGCGTTTTCTCCACACCCAACTAGGCGAATAACTGGCTGGTAACCAAGTCCAGCCTCAGTTGCACGATTTGCACCTATTTAGAAAACTTCCGCACACTTTCACATGAATAACAGTACAGGTAGACATTTGGGGTACGCATATTCCGTCCCGGGGGATAACAGGGCGGCCACCCCTAAACTAAGTCAAATCCGTTATCTAGATCGTACATTTTAACATAGATCCAGATTTTCGTCATATTGTACGTTCTCTTGACGTGGCGTTAACGTTTTTATGGATTGGGTTGTTTGGGGGAAGAGATCAAACAGCGAGGTCATCGGTCTTATCGAATTAGGAAAGGATGGGGAAGGAAGTCTGCCATGTCCTTTCAAAGGAACCATCCCAGCATTTGCCTGGAGCGATTTAGGGAAATCACGGAAAACCTAAATCAGGATGGCCGGGCGCGGGATTGAACCGTCGTCCTCCCGAATGCGAGTCCAGTGTGCTACCACTGCGCCACCTCGCTCGGTAACGTTATTATTCTGTGTATAGTCACCTACGCTTTCAGACATTGCCGCCTTATAATGCTTTCATTATCTCATATTGCATGGGCGTTAGATAACTCCGTCCGCGTTTGCAGGTCGAAGGAGGTGAGCTTTCAGCACTGAAATAATTCAGTGGTAAAAGTTGAAAAATTGTGCCTGATCGGGACTCGAACCCGGATTTCTCGCTTTACGCCAGCTGTCGCTTTAACCGCTTCGGCTATCCCTCAAAATATTGATATTTACGGCCGCTGTAGAACAGACACCACACATATATAGCATTTCTGTAAACTTTCCTGCTATGATATCCTTAGTGCGAATGCACAATAGGGTCCGAACCTCGAACGGGAATACGGGAATCGCTCCGTGCAACTGACGCAAATGGACAGGGACGCCACCACGTAGTGTGCGATAAGTTGAGAATTTGGGTCGGGCGGAAAGCGTGTTCAGAGATCCGTAGCGCTTAATGCGAACGCTCGCGGTTCGGTACAAACTTTCACCTTTCGCCATTGAATTATTTCAAGGCCAAATTGTGGCTGACGTCGGTAGCCTCTTCTGAATATTAATATTTACAGCCACTGTATCAAAAACAGTGGTGTCAGTTCTGTCGGACATGTCTGGCAGAACAGGCACCACAAATGAATGTAGACTTGGATCTATGTATGATTTTAGACTGGTCGCTATTAGGTAATGAGGATTAATATCCCAAGAAAGAAATATGTTTTCACCATGATGCACTTTCGTTTGTAGATTCTGTGTGTGATTTAGAGTAGTAGTCCATACAATATAAAACGAATTGCAACGCGATATTCCAGCTCTAAACTTCAACATTTGGTACTATACCCCGCAAGCCACCTTACGGTGGACATTTTTTAGAACTATGTTTTACCCGTCTCCCGTGTCCCATTCGCTAATGGTGCTTGACGAGACTGATTATCGGGAAACTTCCGTATGAGCCCCAATTTCCGTCATTTTCTCTTCGAGCTTAATTTAAGATGTATACACTGAAGAGCCAAAGAAACTGGTACACCTGCTTAATATCGTGCAGGGCCCCCGCGAACGCGCAGAAGTGTCGCAACACGACGTGGCATGGACTCGACTATTGTCTGAAGCAGTGTTTGAGGGAACTGACACCATGAATCCTGCAGGGCTGCCCATAAATCCATAAGAGTACGAGGTGGTGTAGATCTCTTATGAACAGTACTTTTAAACTCGGAAGAGTGTTCCTCGGGCCACTCTGCAACAATTCTGAACGTTGGGGTGTCGCATTGTCCTGCTGGAATCGCCCATGTCTGTCGGAAAACACAATGGACATGAATGGATGCAGGTGATCAGACAGGATGCTAACAAACGTGTCATCTGTCAGAGTCGTATCTAGACGTGTCGGGGGTCCCACATCACTCCAACTGCACACGCCCCATACCGTTACAGAGCCTCCACCAGCTTGAACAGTTCCCTGCTGACATGCAAGGTCCATGGATTCATGAGTTTGTCTCCATACCCGTACACGTCAATCCGCTCAACACAATTTGAAACGAGACTTCGTCCGACCAGGCAACATGTTTCCACTCATCGACAGTCCAATGTCGGTTTTGACTGGCCCAGCGAGGCGTAAAACTTTGTGTCGTGCAGTCATCAAGGGTACATGAGTGGGCCTTCGGCTCCGAAAGCCCATATCGATGATGTTTCGTTGAATGGTTCGCAGGCTGACCCTTGTTGATGGCCCAGCATCGAAATCTGCAGAAATTTGCGGAAGGGTTGCACTTCTGTCACATTGAACGATTCTCTTCAGTCGTCGTTGGGCCCATTCTTGCAGGATCTTTTTTCGGGCGCAGTGATGTCTGAGGTTTGATGTTTCACCTTATTACTAATATTACGGTACACCCGTGAAATATTCATACGGGAAGATGCCCACTTCATCGCTACCTCGAAGATGCCGTGTCCCATCGCTCATGCGCCGACTATAATACCACGTTCGAACTCACTTAAATCTTGATAACCTGCCATTGTAGCAGCAGTAAACCATCTAACAACTGCGCCAGACATATAGGCGTTGCCGACCGCAGCGCTGTATTCTGCCTGTTTACATACCTCTGTATTTGAATACACATGCCTATACCTGTTTCTTCGGCGCTTCAGTTTATTAGGGGTGAAGCAATATGCTGCTCGAGTATTCTGGAACATACGCTCTCGGAATTTCAACAAAAAACCACTCTGTACACAACGCTTTCTAGTAGCGGTTGCCATTGGATTTCGATGAACAGCTCTTTTGCCGATTAAACGATCCCGTGACGAAACGCGTCATTCGTCGTTGGATCTTCTTTATCTCTTGTATTAACCCAAACTGGTGAATGTCTCCACTGATGAGCAGTAACTCAAGAATCGGTCTTACCAGTGTTTTGTAAATCATTCTTCACGCTGTTGAACTACAATTCGTCTGGATTTTCCCACCGAATCTTAACCTCACATCCATATTTCCTGAAGCTTGTTCATGTCGTCGTTCCACTTTAGGTCGCTCCAAATGCTTAGTCCTAGGTATTTTAAGGAAGTTACTGTTTCCATTTATTTGTCACCAACAGTGTAATCAAACAGTAGCATATTTTTAAAAGTAACCCTATTCATCTTAACGGTGTCAGCGGCAGTTAGTCACACTTCATAACTTGTCCCGATCACATTTAATTATCATGTTCAGATTTGGAAAAAAGCATTAATAAGTGAGTGTTTAAGTAACTAATATAGATCGATAATATTTAGAAATTTTGAATTCTTAAAATTGTACGTGAAAAATGGTTAACATGATTGACAATATTTAAAATTTAAAATTCTTAAAATTATACATCATTAATTACGAGTTGTGGAAAGTCGTATTTCTTTCAAAGGAACATAGACATATGCTGTGAAATAAAAGGAATAGCACTGTAGTGCACTTGTGACAAATTTCAGTGGTATGGAGCAATTTACGAAACCGACTTCGCAAGACAAGGACCCGTGTGTCGTGATTGATGGGTAGGGGAAGAAGGAAGGTCGGAGGGAAAGGGGAGAGGCAACAGTACCGTCTGTTGTTTAAATGTAGAGGCACCTGCACACGCACCAACCAATCGACAAACTGGACTTGTATAGGCGCTTTGGCCAGGCGACTGACCACCCATATTCCACCCAACAAGCCGGCCGAAAGGGCCGCGCGGTTCTGGCGCTGCAGTCTGGAACCGCGAGACCGCTACGGTCGCAGGTTCGAATCCTGCCTCGGGCATGGATGTGTGTGATGTCCTTAGGTTAGTTAGGTTTAACTAGTTCTAAGTTCTAGGGGACTAATAACCTCAGCAGTTGAGTCCCATAGTGCTCAGAGCCATTTGAACCATTTTGAACCACCCAACAAATAGGTGCCCTGTGTCGCGCTGTTGTTCCAGTCGCCGACAAAAGTTCGTCATTTGTAACTGCATATGGGATTTAAAGCTGTAGATATGACGGAGTGGGAGGTGTACCAAATTTTAATGGCAGAGTCTCTGGGGAAATTTAAAGACTGCAGATGTTTGTGGAACATGTCGTGCGTCGAGTATAGCAATGGAGATGCAAGAAATGAAGCATTTTTTCGTTTTTTAACGAATCCATTGTGGTTTTATGTGGCATATAAAGTATAACATATGTATTTTATCAATAAAAGTCCGTCTACCTTCCGTATTTCGGTTTTCGAGTTTTGTTTTCCGATACTTATCCGAAAAGAAATCAAAAAACAAAAACAGAGATAGATTAGATTTCATTTTCGACGCGTATCGGAAGTGAAACTAAAAAATCGAAATGTAGACAATCAGACAGTTGCTAAATACTTCGTTCCTTACGTATATGTTGTTGTATTTATTAGATGCAGTGCGCCACTACCATTTGTAGTCCTTCTTCTTCTTCTAAGTAAAATTTACTTGCTTCATTGCTACAAACGTTAAAAAAGTCCAGCCTACATCCAAACCTTCTGCTACGAAAAGTGCAAGATTGTTTTATAGTTCAGACAGTTGCTAAATACTTCGTTCCTTACGTATATATTTATTAGATGCAGTGCGCCACTACCATTTGTAGTCCTTCTTCTTCTAATCTGAAATGAGTTTCTTAAATGTACAGGGGCATCTTTTATGCTACTTTACATGAATATGTTTTGTTTTATTTATTTTGCTTAAACATCTGTGGAAACTATAATTCACTTTAGGTTTCAGGAATCATTGTACATAATATGGTAATTGTGGGGATACAACAGCACTGAATTTGAGGTCCTCTTAAATTCTGCCAGTGGATAGAAACCGTAATGTAGCTAACAGCATCTCTTCGCAGTTTACAGCTCCTCTCATGAATGTATTCGCTTTCGTTAAGAATAATTTGATCAGCTTTCTCTCGGCTTTTTTGGCCTTGTTACCTCTAAAACAGTCAAGGCAAATTCCAGTTTTTGTTTCTATGTAAAACCAAGCGGGATCGCATATAACATAAACTCAATGAACTTGCATATACAAATCACAACTACAAGGCGGTTCTGTAATCTCTGAGTGCAGTGTGTCGGGAAATGAGGAGATTGCCACGAAATTGGTCGGTCGGTCAACCAATAAATTGTTGCGTGTGTGGGGCCTTAGCAAAAATACTGTCTAAAAGATGTATGCAAATTACTTAAAAATAACAAGCGATTTGAATAATGGACTTAATAACGGCACGCGAGACATCTTGATAAAATTCATGCATGATTAAATTAAAAAATGATCTGAAATACTGAGTGCTTGCAGGTGTCACCAGATGGCATCTGTGTTGCGTTTTTCAACGTGTGTACTTGGGCCCAGTCTGCCCGCAGCCACGCTGCTTGCAAGGTGGTGAGAGGGGCTGACTATGCCATCTGAGTACTTCAGAATACTGGAGGTTATTTTGCCTGGTTCGTTCAGGTAATCTCTATATGTTTCAAAGATGTTAAAAAAGCGTTTCTTAGGCGCCGTGTGTAAAATTTCAATGTATGTGTAATGGGTGTTTAGTTTCAATTTTATTATCTTCAAATGCTGTCTTAATATTTCGAAGTAGAGTGCGTTATCGGATTTCAAAAGGTCTACCAATCTGACTTATATACATTTAATTACAGTCGTTACATATATTACGCACGCTGTATTTAAAATTTATTTATATAATGTCTTGGTTTAAAAAAGAAGAGTGTAACTTACGCGAAAGCCTATTCTTAACCGATTTTTTCAAACCTGCTGCGCTGTATGTATCCGACACCTCTACAAGCATATAAATAGCTTTTCGCACTTGATGGCCCTGTTTTAACGTGGTAGTAGTTGTTCTCTGGTGTGCTCTGTTTAGTTTTTCGTTTTACTGATAGACCTACTTCAATCTTGTAATGATTACTTATAGCAACATTCCTTGTTGTTGTTGTTGTTGTTGTTGTTGTTGTGGTCGTGGTCCTCAGTCCTGAGACTGGTTTGACGCGGCTCTCCACGCTACTCTATCCTGTGCAAGCTGCTTCATCTCCCAGTACGTACTGCAGCCTACATACCTCTGAATCTGCTTAGTGTATTCATCTCTTGGTCTCCCTGCCCTCCAATACTAAATTGGTGATCCCTTGATGCCTCAGAACATGTCCTACCAACCGATCCCTTCTTCTAGTAAAGTTGTGCCACAAACTCTTCTTCTCCCCAATCCTATTCAGTACCTCCTCATTAGTTATGTGATCTACCCATCTAATCTTCAGCATTCTTCTTGTCCAAACTAGTTATCGTCCATGTTTCACTTCCATACATGGCTACACTCCATACATATACTTTCAGAAACGACTTCCTGACACTTAAATCTATACTCGATGTTAAAAAATTTCTCTTCTTCAGAAACGCTTTCCTTGCCATTGCCAGTCTACATTTTAAATCCTCTCTAATTTGACCATCATCAGTTATTTTGCTCCCCAAATAGCAAAACTCTTTTACTACTTTAAGTGTCTCATTTCCTAATCTAATCCCCTCAGCATCACCCGACTTAATTCCACTACATTCCATTATCCTCGTTTTGCTTTTGTTGTTCATCTTATATCCTCCTTTCAAGACACTGTCCATTCCGTTCAACTGCTCTTCCAAGTCCTTTGCTGTCTCTGACAGAATTACAATGTCATCGGCGAACCTCAAAGTTTTTATTTCTTCTCCATGGATTTTAATACCTACTCCGAATTTTTCTTTTGTTTCTTTTACTGCTTGCTCAATATACAGATTGAATAACATTGGGGAGAGGCTACAACCCTGTCTTACTCCCTTCCCAACCACTGCTTCCCTTTCATGTCCCTCGACTCTTATAACTGCCATCTGGTTTCTGTACAAATTGTAAATAGCCTTTCGCTCCCTGTATTTTACCCCTGCCACCTTCAGAATTTGAAAGAGAGTATTCCACGACATCCTTAGGAACGGCCATTTAATTTTTTTCATTTCGTGGTCAGTTAATGGTAGCTGTTTCGTATGTAGTTGATCACATGATGCAGAAACCGTTACGAAATCTGTAAAAGCGATTTTCCTGCAAATGCTACATTCATGTCTAACATCTTCTCTTGCGACAGTTACGTCAGTTGATTACCCTTGTAAATTTACGTTCAGCAGTAAATTTTACTGCAGGCTGGAAAGCACCGTCATTGGTATCACTTGCATTCCCTTTCAATAATGAAATGGAATCATCAACATAATAGTTACAGTATATTATTTACTTAGCTAATTCTTGGTGTTCATTGAAAAATTTTTGCCCTGTACGGTTCATAAACATTTCAGCCATGATACCAGCGAGGGCTTTACTCTTTGCAAAAAGTGCTGGTTGTCGTTTCCCGTACAGGCGCGTTTATCCATCAGTAAATTGTTGTTAATTAAATCTAGAGTTTCAGTGACTGGCACATATAAAAATCTTCGCTACGTGAAGTGACGAATCAACGCACCCTCCGACACTGCAGTTGGACGGTATCAGCAAAATCATAGGTGTTCTTAGTATGAAATTGTTGATTTAATGTTCCAGATGTGTTAATATGTGCATTAGGACCATTAAGTGTTCGAGATTATTCTCATGGATTGGTCTTGCTAGCGCAGCATAACCTGTACGGGTTCATAACAAGAAAATGTTTTTCAGTATCATTAAAAAGGAAGTTACGTCTTTGAGTTTTATGTCTGTAATCATTAAGAAATTTCGCTGCAGTGTCCTTTTTTATTTTTATTCTGCCTGAAAAAAAAATCATTTTCGCTTGTAATGACCACGGTGTCTTTATAACTAATTCCTTGCAATGTGTTTCAACTTTTTACTCTCACTGTATTCTCTTACTGTTATTTTTACATCCTATTTGCATTTGATTTGTTTTAGTAACTTTATTAGCGATCAAATTTTTTTGAGCCACGGATAGTTTGGCTGCATGGATAGCGCACTTCACCTCAGCTATAATTTGCTTTATATCCTTGTCGCATCGCCTAATGTGGGCTGCGGTATGTGTTCGTCATTTTGAAAGAAGGGAAATCTCATCATTAGAGAGCGTGATATCTGTTAAATTGACATATTTGTCGCCGAACGTAGGCAATGCTGCAGAACGCCATTACCATTTAATCTTGAAAGATATAAATATTTTTCTGGTGTCCAAAGTGACGTTGAGCATTTCAGTGAACAACATAATCCGCGAATAGCTTCACGGAGCCTCCAACGTTCAGCAACTTTGTACCGTTAAGAGCGACGTAAGGAAGTAACCTGATCCCAGTCACAAAACAGACTGAAAACAAGCATTAACCTTGCAGATAACAAACATTCTTGCTTATATTGTTGGAAGAATTCATTTTATCTCTGTTAGAAAGATAATTATGCCTGTTCCCGCGCCTAGTTATAAAAACTTCCACAGTTGCTAAGCACATCTTGTAGAGCTGTTGTAATGAATGTGCCGGCCGCGGTGGTCTAGCGGTTCTAGGCGCTCTGTCCGGAACCGCGAGACAGCTACGGTCGCAGGTTCGAATCCTGCCTCGGTCATGGATGTGTGTGATGTCCTTAAGTCCGTCTCACGCGGAGCAAGATACGCTGTAAGTTTCCTTGCGGGCTCCGTCCTCTGTTAGCGGGCTACCTTGCTGGGAACCTTGTAAGATTTCCAGGATAGGTCCGGTGCTATTTTTCTTGCAAGGTTCCCTGCATGCTACCTGCATTGGCCAATCATGAGGCGTTTCGTTTGTGACGTCAGACGCGAAAAGCTTGGGCGGGAAGCCTTTGTTGATAGCAGCTTTTCTGCTGTTGTGAGGTGCGCTAGGAAGTTCTTATAATTATTAAATAATGGCACTGCAGTGGTCCAAGGAAGCGATTGAAGCAAAATACCAATACATCCATTCGTATAAAATTTGCAAAGGATGTACGATGTTCTATCCTATAAAATAAAGTCGTATATAACAGTCATTATTGGTATATTTATAAAATCAAACAGTAATGAAATGGTGATACTTTTCAAACAAAAGTAGGTGTTATGCGAACTAACCTCAACGCTTTTGAAGCATGAAGAGCGCACCTTTTCCAGCGTTTCTCCTCTTAATCCAGTTTTCATCCATTCTTTCTTTCTTCTTCTCCCATTAACATGCATTTCTGCATCGTTTAGCATCAAAACAGCTAATAACGCCAGTTTCCTCTGAATATCTGTGCCTGAAGCAGCCATCTTCGTTCGATACAACATGCAGCCGATCACAACACAACTAGCTGCCGATCTTGCACCGTGGGAGAGCTTCGGCATGGAAGGTAGCCGGCTCCTTTCCCTGCAAGCCGGCAGGCATGCACGCCATCTCGCAAACTTGCAGCGAACCTTGCTCCGTGTGAGACGGGCTTTAGGTTAGTTAGGTTTAAGTAGTTCTAAGTTCTAGGGGACTGATGACCACAGA
Organism: Schistocerca nitens; assembly: GCF_023898315.1. Taxonomy (NCBI): domain Eukaryota; kingdom Metazoa; phylum Arthropoda; class Insecta; order Orthoptera; family Acrididae; genus Schistocerca; species Schistocerca nitens. Next base: position 602,336,254 of record NC_064614.1, on the reverse strand, counting down.
TGTTAAGTCCCATACTGCTCAGAGCCATTTGAACCATTTTGTAATGAATGTGAACGATAAGTTACGATATAGCTATTATTACATGTTACTAACACAGCCCAGAGTCGCATCCCCGTAACAGATCCAATGAATAGGTCAAATTTCCTGAAATTCTTTTTCCGGTGTTTCTATTCCTATTACATTGTGGCAGAGCCTCTGCGAAATTTATGGAGACAGTTCAGTATCAAGTCGAAGTTCTCATTTCATAGACTACCAGCACACGGTTTTAACTTGTCACTTGTGATACTTTTAAACTGTACTGTGATGATTACATCTCATGACTTACACAGCTGGTTGAGGTTTTTTACTAGCTAAATAACCTGCCCACACTTTTAACTTGGGCGATTTTACTTGAGAGAGGCACGAGAGGAAAATGACGAGCGCAATACAAACGAACTGCCACAGAGATTGGGTGACGCTGAAAAAACGTCTTACATAGTGGCGTGTTCACTAATGCTTCAGTAAAATTACTTCCTGCTACAAATTAAATTACCTGTTGGATAAATGATAACCGTTCAACAATGGCTACGACAATTACACCACATTTTTTTATCGTTAGGGTGCAGTGATGGGTTAGATTACGAGATTTTACACACGTGCAAGGTGGGAGCTCCCAACAGCACAGCTATTACGAAGCACGCGAAGCGAATGTATTTCCTGGGTAGGGTGACAGGCGAAATGGATCAACGGGTTGTTTGGGAGTAGTGTAAACTTTCCACCAGTGTCAGGTATTAAAATTGTTTTTCGTCGGAGAGGAGCAACTATGCACCTGCGCGATGGAGGGCGCAGCCTAGTATTCAGGAAAGAATGCTGATTCTACACGTTTTGATAGTGCAAATGGTGCGGTAACTGCTGTCTAAACGCAAGTAGTTACAGGTGATAGCCAGACTTAGTATAGAGTAGGAAGCGTTCAGCGCCAAAGCAAACCAAAAAAGATTAGTTAAAAGTGTTCGGCTACAATCAATTTCCTATTGGCACTTTAATACCTACCGACTGGAAATTGAGGGACAAAAAGCCAGTTTTCCGAGAAAATGCTTCGAAAAATGTGTGTATCGATGAGGCTCTTCGTGTCTAAGGACTGCAAGCCAATATGGATTTACAGGGGATAGGCAAAATAATGTGAACACCTGTACTTACTTGGGAATATTTTATTAATAAGGGGATGGACCCCCACTTGTCCGTAATACGGATGCGATTCTTCTTGGAATACTGGCGTATAATGATTGTATAGTCTTCAGTGGAATGTTATGCCACTGTTCGATCAGAACCTCTTCTAACTCCTGTAGTGACGAGGGACTGTGCTGGTCAGGGATGACGCTGCAGTTCAGTTGCATTCTCCTCGTACTATCCTTGCTTTATGAATGGGTGCATTATCGTCGTGAAATATGACATTGTTGGGGAACAACATTTGAATCATTGGGTGCACCTGATCACCTAAACAAAATCGTTGTCTGTAACACGTGCTTTGAGAGTAATGATGGGACCATCAGAACACCATTATATGGCTGCTCGCATCATCATACTTCCACCTCCATGGTTAACCGTTGGTTCAAATGGTTCAAATGGCTCTGAGCACTATGGGACTTTACATCTGAGGTCATCATTCGCCTAGAACTTAGAACTAATTAAACCTAACTAACCTAAGGACGTCACACACATCCATGCCCGAGGCAGGATTCGAACCTGCGACCGTAGCGGTCGCTCGGCTCCAGACTGTAGCGCCCAGAACCGCACGGCCACTCCGGCCGGCTAACCGTTGGAATCAAGCAATCAGGATTGTAGGCTTCTTTTGGTGTTCTCCAGACGTAACCCCGGCCCGATGTTGGAGATAACGAAACGTTGACCCGTAGGACCATATGACGTGTTTCCACTGATCAGCCTTCAGGATTTATGCTACTGACACCATGTTTTACGCTTCTTTGCATTGGTTGTTGTCACTAGTGGTTTCGGTATAGCAGCTCGTCCATTAATATTAGCTTTATGGATTTCTCGGAGGACAGTGTCGATAGATACGGGGTCTCGAAGATGGCTATTGTGCTCTACGGTCACTTTAGCCACCGTAGTTTTGTGTTGTTTTAACACAATTCGCGTTGCCGTACGACGATTTCTATCATTTAGTTTTAATTTGCCCCCACTATTACGTTTACACGATAATTCTTTTCATGGTTTTGTAGGCTGTCATGACTTCAAACAGTTGCTCTTGAAACATTCAATAAGTTGGCTGTCTTCGTTACTGATGCTCCAGCTAATTGGGCTCCCACTGTCTGCCCTCTTTGGAACTCTGTTAGATCTTTCATTGCACGTCGACTTCCGCCTCTGAATGCAAATATGAAGTGTGCACTACACGTACACAACCTGCACTGATGCCTAGTCCTTACCTGAATTGTTGTCTGTCAGACACAACCATCCCATTACTACCACTGACCACGTTATTTTGCCTATCCCTGTATAAAGAAAGAGTGAGTTTCCTTATTTTTAGAGTACTGAAGGGCGATCTGTTTTTCAGTTATTAAAAACCATTCAAAAGCCAAGAACGCAGAAAATACTAAAATACTTTTTTATTTAACACAACCGGTTTCAGCAGCCATTGCTGTCATCATCAGGTATTTATCTTTCTGTTGTAAAACATGTTCATTTTACGCTAAACCTCACACACATGACGTAAAGTGGATATGTGTTGAGTTTGATCCACATGACATCTTGTGCGTGAGGTTCGGCGTAAAACGAACTTGTTTTACAACAAGATGATGTTAAAAACTTGAAAATGACAGCAGTGTCTGTTGAAACCAGTTGTCTTAAATATTTTATGCGATCTTGTCTTTTGAATGGTCTTTAATTATTTGTAAAGTACTAAGGGCTATAAAGGCCTATATAAGCGACTTGCGTCCAATACCCTGTGAAAACTGACTCAACAAAACATTCCAGGAACACACTGCAGTGCATTAACATCTCGCCAGTTCCAAGAAACAGCCGGAAAACAGAAACAATGAATACCCTAGCAGAAATTTTGCCGCCTTGTCGAAGATATTAACCTGGTTGTGGATGATTATAGGCCACATCATTTTTTTGGACATTGTGATTGTGTTGATTTATTAGATAAAAAATATTCGAGATACATTTATTCCAACTGTATATCTGTTTTAGGTGCGACGAATTGAAAGAAATCGTTCAAAATAATTCGCGACCTAAGGCTAAAAACGTATATTTTGATGATAAGGCCCAAGGCATCCCGAATTGCGTTAAATCTGATGTCGGACTATACATGTCAGTACCTCAGTGATTTCAACTGTTTGCGGTACGTACACAAAAGAAGTCAGCAGATACGGAGGGATGCAGATCAGAGAAATGCACAGTAGCAATACGTAGGCCTACATCGGCATTCACCATCAGACGATCTTTAACTTGTCTTTAAGATAGTTTGAAACTGTTGTGTACAGTGGATCGTGGTAACACTCTCGCAAAAAATTCCTGTACGTCACCCTGCTTCCCAGATTTGACAAAACAATACAGCAGTTCACAGTATGCTAATTAGTGGATCAAGTAATCTCTCCAGAACGCGACAAAGGGTTCTTCGCAATTCGACAGATCTGACAGAAATACGATGGCTTCCTACTTCAGGGCCGGCCGAAGTGGCCGTGCGGTTAAAGGCGCTGCAGTCTGGAACCGCAAGATCGCTACGGTCGCAGGTTCGAATCCTGCCTCGGGCATGGATGTTTGTGATGTCCTTAGGTTAGTTAGGTTTAACTAGTTCTAAGTTCTAGGGGACTAATAACCTCAGCAGTTGAGTCCCATAGTGCTCAGAGCCATTTGAACCATTTAGAGCCTACTTCAGGTGGAACATACACAGTCCATTGGAGCAACGCGTAGTGGGCTGACAAGACGTCGTATGGCTCGCCATTGCACTGACAGATGAATGCGGCGTGCCTCACTCTTGCTACCGCCTGTGCTACAGTTTACGAACGGTTCTGGTTTGCTTGTGCAATTGCCTCTGTCCCTAGTGTGATACCAGATCCTTTCAGTATGTAGCTACATAAATACCTTTTTCTCAAAACACAATGCTCCACGTAGGCTAAGAAAGAGAGCGTATTTATCAGACGAGAACAGTCGGTCAGCGAGTGCATAGACGTTTTCACATAAATAAACGAAAGTGTGATAAATTTTAAACTCTTGCACGAAGGGGGTGTTCAACAACGCCATCTGCCCGATAAAGTTTTAGGATACAGCTACATTTGTCTTTTTTTTTTTAGTCCAGTGTTAAGGATTATACAGATCAAATAACTATACAAATTCGAAATGTGATTTCTGAAACATCCCCGGCGCGAATGATCGATGGCTGGATACCGTCGTTGTTGGTATAAACATGCAATTTATTTTATTGTAAACATGCGCAACAGATACGATAAATGACTGTTAAGAATGAAGCAAGGGAGTCAGCATGCATTATAATTTCTTACAAGGTGTGACAAGGATGCTGTTGCCTCGCTCGTTTCGTGAACAAGTGACAATAATGCCATACATTCCGTTGCAGCATATGAATTAACCTGTGTTACGGCCTTGGAGAAAGTTATTGAAAAGTGAGACAACTATAAAATTTGAACATTTAGTAAAGCCGTGTTAAATTAGTGGTAGAAAGATTAAACAGTAGCAGATGTTTCTTTTCTTGTTTCAGAAGAACGTTCAGATAACACTACCAAATATAACAAGATAGAACAATCAAATTACAAAATTGTACGTGTGATTTGGAAATGCTTATGACAGCTCATATTTCCACAAATTTTTCTACCCTGTCAAGGTTTTTCGCTAGTCATCAAAAGTGGTGGTAGATTAGGGTTTCCGTATCTAGACGAGACCTCGTTGGACACTCTGACATGGGGGCGTACAAATGAAGTAAAAGATCTATTTAGCTAATTACTTTTTATTTGGAACACAGTTCAATGGAACTTGCTATGGCAGTAGTAGTTAGTTGGAACATTATATTATTCGGAATATTTCACCTCTTCAGCAAGTTTTTTTCCTTTTACTTATTTATAAAACTCCATGTAAGTCAGCTCACCGAAAGAGGTGGCACACTGGTCAGCACCCTGGACTCGCATTCGGTAGGACGACGGTTCAAACCTGCGTCCGGCCATACTGATTTAGGTTTTCCGTGATTTCCCAACATCGCTGTAGGCAAATGGTTCCTTTAAAAGTGCACGGACGACTTCCTTCCCTATCCTTCCCTAATCCGACGGGACCGATGACCTCGCTGTTTGGTCCCCTCCCCCAAATCAACCAACCAACAAATCAGCTTGTAGTCAAACTGACACTGTAACATTGATTTTACAGTCCCTGGCAGCAGGCAATTTCTTTTATCACTCCACCATTAGTCTAAATCTACTTTTCTTCCACGGAGTATTTAGCCTTTCATTCTTCCGAGACACGTGTAGTTTCTGAAAAGTTCTTCAGATACATATATTCCAGAAAACAATTTTCACCAGAATTTTTCTCACCAATTTTAGTCAGGTATATAATAGTGTTATCAATCATCACCCAATCTGGGGTTTCAGGTAGCGTTATCCAATCGAAGAATTGATAGTTATGACAAGAATTTCTCTAAGTAATCAAATACAGTGGCATAGAAAACCATTGTCTCTTCCTCAAAATTTCGAAATAAAATTATTCATTTCTTGATTAGAGTTCTCATTCTTTAATTTGTTCTAATTCGTCTTGGTTTGCATGCCAATAAATTTGTCAGTCCTCCTTCCATTCACACATCTTTAAGTGTCGATTACTGTATTTTTCGATTTTCGAGATACTTATGTTCCACGTCTTTTACTTTTTTTTCTCTCAGACAAGGTCAAGTTTGTCTGCAGAAACATTAAGTAAATTTCACTGATAGGACTATTGAAAAAATTGGAATTATTCCAGGTGGCCTGTCTAAGACGTCAAGAAATTGTTTGGAGCCTATTAAAATCTATTCTCTCGACTGCTGACGTTAACGACAGCCATCTCCTTTGAGAATCTCGTTTGAGAGAGAGAGAGAGAGAGAGAGAGAGAGAGAGTCTGATGATTGACATCAACTTATAAGCAGAACTCTTCCAGCTTCTGTCCTTACCGCGAATTTTGAAAAAGTAAATGTTTGCTTGACATTTATTTCGATGTCGACAGTTAAGAGTGCAGTAGCGCTTGATATACTGTTCGGGAGAGTATGTACAGGGCATCCAAGTCCTGTTATATTTTTTCGTAGTACTTCAATAATTTGGTGAAACATATTCCGCTAGCCGCGTCGATGAAGTTGGTATTCTCCTCACAAAAACCGATTAATGGAATCTGCAGTTGTCTGAAAGTGTCCAGACAACACTTTGCAGTTGCATTATCCTATGTTTCGTTATTTAGCGTGTCAAACTTCAACAGCCTATTTCAGTGAAGTATTGAACAACTAAAGGAACATATTTTCAACCTTATGATTCGATGCGTCGGTGCCTATGCCGTAAAATGAAACTTCTTGCAATAGTTTTATGCATTCGGAATCTTGAGTGTGGTGCGAGAATATTTTTAACAATCTCTCTAGCTGTGGTCCTCTCTGTAGACTGCTTTACGGCGTCTTTGGAGTCAAGATACATTGTGGCATTCAGTTTTACGGTACAGTCAAGAAAACGGAACAACTTTATAAGCTATAGTTAGTTTTACACCAACAACGAGCGATTTTTCCTGGGTATGTTCTTTAATCGTGAATGTAGAAAGAGGTTTAGATGTCGATGTGACTACGAATCTATTTATGATTCTTGGTAGAAATGAGATGCCCCACATCTGCCTTACCTCCATGAGTTACTGACATGAAACAGCTACAAATCTCACACAACACTTCGTGATACGTACGTCCTTTCTTGACAAACGAACACTAGTTTGTTTAATCATCCGAAAAGTTATTTTTCTTTCCATCCTTAGGCATTCTCGTAAGGTATGATACGTTTATTGCACGGTAAATAGTCGGATAATAACACTTCAGACGTCGAAGTACTCGTCACTATACACTTCACGCCCTAAATATCCACAGTAAACACTTCCAAGTTTACTTTCACGCGTTGTTGGTATTACGTTTAGCAAGAATAGTCTTATCAGATCGCTATTCAAATGGGAACTTCCAGATTCATCCGGGTGGTGCTGCTTAAATACACTCCTGGAAATTGAAATAAGAACACCGTGAATTCATTGTCCCAGGAAGGGGAAACTTTATTGACACATTCCTGGGGTCAGATACATCACATGATCACACTGACAGAACCACAGGCACATAGACACAGGCAACAGAGCATGCACAATGTCGGCACTAGTACAGTGTATATCCACCTTTCGCAGCAATGCAGGCTGCTATTCTCCCATGGAGACGATCGTAGAGATGCTGGATGTACTCCTGTGGAACGGCTTGCCATGCCATTTCCACCTGGCGCCTCAGTTGGACCAGCGTTCGTGCTGGACGTGCAGACCGCGTGAGACGACGCTTCATCCAGTCCCAAACATGCTCAATGGGGGACAGATCCGGAGATCTTGCTGGCCAGGGTAGTTGACTTACACCTTCTAGAGCACGTTGGGTGGCACGGGATACATGCGGACGTGCATTGTCCTGTTGGAACAGCAAGTTTCCTTGCCGGTCTAGGAATGGTAGAACGATGGGTTCGATGACGGTTTGGATGTACCGTGCACTATTCAGTGTCCCCTCGACGATCACCAGTGGTGTACGGCCAGTGTAGGAGATCGCTCCCCACACCATGATGCCGGGTGTTGGCCCTGTGTGCCTCGGTCGTATGCAGTCCTGATTGTGGCGCTCACCTGCACGGCGCCAAACACGCATACGACCATCATTGGTACCAAGGCAGAAGCGACTCTCATCGCTGAAGACGACACGTCTCCATTCGTCCCTCCATTCACACCTGTCGCGACACCATTGGAGGCGGGCTGCACGATGTTGGGGCGTGAGCGGAAGACGGCCTAACGGTGTGCGGGACCGCAGCCCAGCTTCATGGAGACGGTTGCGAATGGTCCTCGCCGATACCCCAGGAGCAACAGTGTCCCTAATTTGCTGGGAAGTGGCGGTGCCGTCCCCTACGGCACTGCGTAGGATCCTACGGTCTTGGCGTGCATCCGTGCGTCGCTGCGGTCCGGTCCCAGGTCGACGGGCACGTGCACCTTCCGCCGACCACTGGCGACAACATCGATGTACTGTGGAGACCTCACGCCCCACGTGTTGAGCAATTCGGCGGTACGTCCACCCGGCCTCCCGCATGCCCACTATACGCCCTCGCTCAAAGTCCGTCAACTGCACATACGGTTCACGTCCACGCTGTCGCGGCATGCTACCAGTGTTAAAGACTGCGATGGAGCTCCGTATGCCACGGCAAACTGGCTGACACTGACGGCGGCGGTGCACAAATGCTACGCAGCTAGCGCCATTCGACGGCCAACACCGCGGTTCCTGGTGTGTCCGCTGTGCCGTGCGTGTGATCATTGCTTGTACAGCCCTCTCGCAGTGTCCGGAGCAAGTATGGTGGGTCTGACACACCGGTGTCAATGTGTTCTTTTTTCCATTTCCAGGAGTGTAGTTCCAGCCTCCTACAGCTGGAGAAGTCTAGTATTTTCTCGAATGATGGCGCAAGATCTAGAAGATGCTTGCATTACCGATACAGGATACGCAACATGGAACGCCATTTGTGAAACATAAACTTATTGATACAAATAAAACTGAGGCTGCACTTACATATTGCGCTAACAGATGGTGTTACTTCAGCACATGAGCGAAGCTCGTAACATTATTTTGCAAAATCGGGACAAAATTGAGTCTTGCTGGGATGTCTGGGCAAGAAGGTCCATAACGGTGACGGTCTCGATATAACGGGATGGATGGTAAGCCTATGGCAGAACTTAAATCCTTTCACAGTAAGTGTGTCTTCAAGTTGGTAACCATACCTCTCGCATCAGTATGCTTTAGTTGCTATATCAACAGCAGAATCCAATTTCGTATTCGTTACTCGCTGGAACACACGCCGTTTGTTCGACGACATTTGAACAAAATCTGTTAATGAAAATTTCGTACATGAGACTTTCCGGAGACAAGAAAAATTAATGCACACAGTATAGCGCTAACTCTGCCGTTGGATCTGCTATTGTCTGTATCTGACTTTGAAATGAAAATAACAGAGGAAGCAGTGTGAACTTAGTGGCCGGGACTGACTTCATAAAACACATGCAAAAGAGAAACACAAGCCACAACTCCACATAATACATGATCATAATATCGGCTGTACTGTTTCATAGCCGGAAACTGGGAAGAGGTATGCTCTCTATCAAATTTTAGAAAGACGTGTGAGAGGTAACTTAATTACGAAGCAGTTGTGACTGTGGCCAATAATGAATCGTCAGTTCATTATCAGTCTGTGATTTGAGACCACAAGGTGCAAAAGAATCAAATTTTTTATGGAATACCTTCCTCAAAATCGAAAGAGACTGCATAGCGGAAAACTCGTGCGAATTTCAAATCAGAAATTTTTAATTCTTGGCACAAAAAGTAAATGTTTTACTGAGATACTAACCACAGACACAGGTAAAGCTTTGTTTGATTCACATAATACAACTTGACTAAAGCCAGAAGACATTCATGGTGCGAAGAAGAATTTTACGCGCCACTTCGCTGTTTGAATCGAGTCACATGTATGTCACGCCATTGCCATGCGAAAGAATACCACGCCACGTCGGTGGGTGGCCCTACCGTGGAGGTGCCCTTGCCGTACTATGACCGTTGAACTGATTTTCCTAGTAGTTGAAAGGGGACCTAAAGTTCCTAGTGAACTTCGAACTATGGTCTCTGACACGTGGCTCACAAAACTGCCAGGAAGATATTCAAATGGTTCAAATGGCTCTGAGCACTATGCGACTTAACTTCTGAGGTCATCAGTCGCCAAGAACTTAGAACTAATTAAACCTAATTAACCTAAGGACATCACACACATCCATGCCCGAGGCAGGATTTGAACCTGCGGCCGTAGCGGTCGCTCGGTTCCAGACTGCAGCGCCTAGAACCGCACGGCTACTCCGGCCGGCAAGATAATATTCAAAATACTCTGAGTAATAATGATGAGAATATATTAACATGATTAAGTCAGCTTGGACGGGATTCAAAAATGATTGCAACGACTCGGCTTAACTCACATCGGTCTACAGCAGCGACATCATAATCTTCAGTAATCGCTTATAACGCGCGACTTTCGGAAGTTTTATTTAGACTTACGGCCATCACAGAATACGTAAAGAATAATAGCTCGCTAAATACGATATAATTAAAACTCCATCTTACCTTGAATTATGAAGTTTAGTGCCCTGCGGTGCAACGAAGATAAATTGTTTCCAGTTAAAGTCTCCGATTATCGCGAAACAAGCTTCCCGATGTTGTATTGGCGGCTAAAATTCAGCAACTGTAACTTGATACAGCATGACAGGCAAGATGGTATTGGTACTTTCGCTCTGCTGTTTCTAATATTCTTTTTAAAAAAGATAATTCATTTTCAGAATTTGATTCATAACTATCAATTTGGCACCACAGAATTTTGTATCATATCGTCATACAAACTTTGCCCGCCTTCGATTGCAAAGTGCAGATTGGACAATTTTATTAGCGTTGTATTTCAGTCTTCTCCTTTAACCCTTTCGTGAGCCGTGGGAAACATGCTTCCCACTACAATGAACTCGCTCCTAGTCCCGTGGGATTCACAGTTCCCACCTCTGTATGGTGCTACCACCTAGTGAACAGTATAGGCTACTACTTCCAATCGGAAGTTCCCGCCGTTTTTCAAAAAATGGTTCAAATGGCTCTGAGCACTATGGGACTCAACATCTTAGGTCATAAGTCCCCTAGAACTTAGAACTACTTAAACCTAACTAACCTAAGGACATCACACACACCCGTGCCCGAGGCAGGATTCGAACCTGCGGCCGTAGCAGTCCCGCGGTTCTGGACTGCAGCGCCAGAACCGCACTGTCACCGCGGCCGGCTCCCGCCGTTTTTGCTGTACCTTCGCGCAGAGGCATTGTATAGCTGAGTGTTGCCCTGTAGAGGAGCCTTTCAGTGCTGTTTGCGTGACATTTTGTGATTTTTTTTTCCCTCAAAGCTACAGTATAAGGTAAATACTTTAGGTTTACCCATATTTATGAAGGAAAACGTAAAACTGGAACGAGGAGAATTCCAGTTTGAGACAAAAGAAGGCATTTCTGCAGTAAAATGGATGGATAACCGTCCAGTCCCTTTCCTGTCCTCAATTCATGACCCATGAGAAACAGCCACAGTGAAAAGGAAAAACAAGGATGGTACTAATACAAAGATTTCTTGTCCTGAAGTTTTGGCAGAATACAACAAAATAATGGGTGGTGTCGATAAGTTTGATCAATTACGAGAAAGGTATGTTATTGGCAAACGTTCTGTAAAATGGTGGCACAGAATATTTTATTTCCTGGTGCACGTTGCTGTAGTGGACAGTTTTATCCAGTGGAAAATAAGTAAAAGAGAAAGTGGACAGCATGATCAGCTCACATACAGGATCCATCTACTCAGACAATTGATCGTTGGCTCCTCATCCCAAAAAAGGCGTGGACAAAAACCTGTCTTTCTGGCAAAAAGGGTAAAGTACCTGAAGATTTTTGTCATGTGACTCTAGGGAAGCATCAAACCATTTTAGGAGAAACCTACTGGACGTACTGTCATTGTAGTACCAAAGCTGCGGAAAAGAGCACTCGCTGTGTTAGTAAATATTGTCAAATACCACTTTGCATAGACCCAGGTTTCAGAAAATTTCATGGCAAGTAATTGTGAACAATCATTGTAACAAGAGAAGTAAATTTATCAAATAAATATGACATGTATTGAACAAGTTGTTTTTGTCATTTTCATTTAACTCCAAGGAAGGGCAGTGGGAAGAATACTTCCCACCTTGTTGTGTGACCTCACTTTCACAGTTGGAGCAAATTTGATATTCTGTATGATAAATATACCTATCTGTTAACTACTATCTGCTCTCCATTCATTAAAAAAAAACTGCTCAATAATTTTGCCCACGAAAGGGTTAAGCACGGGGAAGTCTTGTGAACGACTGAAACGGAGATGAATTGATGGCTGCCGTAGTAACAGTAATTTATACTCAGCGATGGAATGTGAGATCATCCTTCACCTCTCAGAGGATGTCACTGCAAGTCACGGATGTCAGTAATACTCCATCTGATTGTTTGTACCAATCACCATTCCTGTCGGCTGTGCGCACAAGATGACATCCATCAGGTGGCGGAAGTGCGAGAAAAAGTGGAACGGATATCCTAAGGAAATGGATCGTGTGTACCGCTGGCGTGTAGTGTAGTGCAGTGACGTGGCGCCTAGGTGTCGCGGGAAAATTCTGCGCGTCCGCTGCTGCGTCGGCGCAGGGGGCCGAGTATTTCCGTGCCGAAAAGAACGCCGGGGGCGGCCGTTGTTATTGGAGCCGCTAGCAGCCGGTATAAATAGCGCCCGCAGAAAGCCGAGAGGCGGTGCGAGCTTCTTGCGCCTCACCTTCCACACCTACCTGGACGCGACCGACGAATGAGACAAAACTGATACGAAAGGCGCCTTCACTGGAAAGCCTTTTGAGTAGGTCTATCGCTCTGAAGCCACTTTACGCTGGGTGGCTGACGCAACTTCTGGTGCCCGTGCACTGTCCCATTTATATTTATTTTAGGCGGTTTCCCACATCCCAGTAGATCCGTTGTTCCCAATCTTTCAGAAACATAAACGAGATCAGCTGTCCTCCAATACCCGAAACAAATTTTGACCTAACCAAACATTAGACTGTAAAAAAAAATATAGCACTAGTATTTTTAGAGTGGCAGATTATTTATAATAGAAGTAAACTGAGGCGTTTGCCCCCCCCCTATTTTTTTATGTTTATTTATTTTTTTTATTTTTTTACGAATCCAAAAAATATTAAATCAGTGGGATGCTTGTTTGTTTCCGTTCATTTACATGGTTTGATGGCCGCCATTGCACGTCCGACGCTACGTAGGTAGTTCATTCAGTGCTTCAATTATTTCACAACTGTAAAACATGGCTAATGAAATCCGTATTCTTCGAGTAGTAATAGCAAGTAAACAATACCAGTTCTGCTGTATGAAAATCTATTTATAGTGTTTTGCCTTTGCCTGTACCTTGGCTCAGATTCAACGATTTGGAGATATTCATTCATCCACTGAAACTGGTCTTAGATTCCTGGCCAATTTTCCTAATCTGAAAAAATACAACTAGAATTTGTTACAGATGACAATTGATTACTGCCATTGGATGGACAGGAAAAGCAATAAATAGAAGAATAAAGGTGAACTTGAGTGCTGTTAGTAAAATAAAGAAATTTTATAATATGAAGCTTCCATGAAACTGGCAGTTAACAACAACAAAAAAATGGTTCAAATGGCTCTGAGCACTATGGGACTTAACATCTATGGTCATCAGTCCCCTAGAACTTAGAACTACTTAAACCTAACTAACCTAAGGACATCACACAACACCCAGCCATCACGAGGCAGAGAAAATCCCTGACCCCGCCGGGAATCGAACCCGGGAACCCGGGCGTGGGAAGCGAGAACGCTACCGCACGACCACGAGATGCGGGCAGTTAACAACATTTTCGACTCATGACAGTAAGACGTAGTCTTCTCTTACGAAAACCATTAAAAATTTGAGGATGGCTTGTTGATTAATGGAGAGAGATGTTGAAAATCACTCGGAGGCATAGGAAAGCAAATAGAAGGATTAGGAAATAGATTAGAATGAGAGACGGCTATAAAGCGCCGTTCATAAAAGGCGACATAAGATAAGCGATGTGTAGTAAGAAATATATTGCGTCGATATAATGCTAGGAGGGTTCATGACAGCGGACGATTGATCGGCGCGACATGAGCGATAAAAATGTAGTGTGAACACATGTCTCTCTACTTCGGTTGCAAATATGAGCTCAAGTGAGGAAGACGTTGTAGTGGCTTATTGGTTCAGGTGTAGGATGAGAAAAAGGAAATGCAGGGTACATCCCTACAATCTTACCATCGTGCACCACAGCTCGGCTGCTGTTTCTCGAGAGCTGTCTCAACATTAATCAAAACTGAGGGAGTTTTATCCAATGAATCCTGAAAACTTCCATTTTCTGAAGCGCCTAGTGTCAAAAACCATTGAAAAAAGATAGATACACCGTTCAGGAAGGCTATTTCTCCAGATGGCTTCTAATTACTACGAGGTAAATAGAAATGTGAACAGTAGTATTAATGAAATTGAGCGGTTTTATTTTTATAATGGTTTATAACATTTTACAAATTGTACCAATTAGTTTCACTTTCTTGCGGCAGTGCGGCTATCGTATTGAATCCCGAAGTCGTTGCAATATTGCTCTTGTTAGACTGAGTTTGTAAGATGTCCTGATGGGATGACGAACTCAGAGTAGGACGACTGGAACTGAAACACTGGATTCCACATTCTCTCGTTCGTCCTCTTCCAACAACTTACGTAAAAGGGACATTGTTTGTATTCTGAAAATCCTCCTCCAATGCGTGCTAAGGTTTTTTCAGGAAATGCTGTTCAGCATCTTGGTCACTTTTATTAGCAGATTTTTTCATGTTCATGCATTGTATAAAAGCATCGTCGACTTGGCCTTTTCCCTTTCGTTTTTTGTGTGTTTCACTTACGCTTTTACGAGCGGGTTTTTCAAGTAATTGCATGGAAGAAGCTTCGTCAGGTATTTCCTCTTTAACAAATGTGTGGCTTTCAGCATTTTGAGTAGTATTGGACTCCTCTACTGCTGTATCTTCAACGGGAAGATTGTCGGACGTATATCCTCCTTTCAAATACGGTTGCAGAAAAGCTAAATGCTCAGTGAAATGATATGTTTTGGTGGTCTCAGCGATCGCACATATGCTGTTCTGATATTTTCCATCGCTCTCGACAATTGTTTTCTGAAACAAGATTTGAAAGAGTAGACATCAATAGGATTTATTTAAGAATGTTGTTTGATAAAATGAAAACACAATGTTGTTTATACATATGAAAACAGCGAGACTTACCCAACTATTTACGATTTAAAACCCTCAATTTAGTTAATATATATGTTACAGTTCGTATTTTGTTTTTATTGTAGTGTCAAACAGGTTGAAGACGAAGACACAAAATTCATGTAGCTTTTCAGGTATATAGCTACTGTAAGCAGTTTTCAGGATCTTTGTTTGTAATTTTACAGAGGTGAATCAACTGTCAGTTACATTGTTCATTCGACTTGTGCTGCTATATGGTCTCACTTTCAACCGCTGTATATGCCACAACCAACGGAGGAAACATGGAGGCAAATATCTATCTGATAAGGATAACCTCCTTAATGATCACCTTCAGTTAAAAAAACAAGAATTTTTTTGAATGTTTTATGCCATTATTTAGGATATCATGACCAGAAAATGGTTGGTTGGCAGGAGCCGAGCATTATTTCGGTGGCGGTGTGACACATATGGTCGGTGTTTGATGTACTTTATTTTAGACATTTTTTTTGAATGTTTTATGCCATTATTTAGGATATCATGACCAGAAAATGGTTGGTTGGCAGGAGCCGAGCATTATTTCGGTGGCGGTGTGACACATATGGTCGGTGTTTGATGTACTTTATTTTAGACATCCCTTAAGGTAGTGGCTAGCATGCGTGCATTTGAGCACGTGACATTTTGGTATATGATTCCCATCAGGTTGTCTTTCCACGTACGGTGCTTACATAATTTTTAAATAATTACGATGCCCGCATCTATACCATAGACAACAGTCATATTCATATATGTGGTTGCTAGCCCACGAGAGGTGAAATGGAGCTTCAGGTGACAAGATGAAGTTTAGCTGGCACGTCTCGACCTTTTGGGATTTAATTCCCTTCACATTTATTTGTAGTTGCAATCCAGAGACGACTTCATCATTGTCCATTTATGGCATGCACATGGGCATATTAGTTGCTATCTTTTATTTCTTTTTAATTCTTCCCTGTGAAGCACATGCCGTTTTCCCATGTCAAGTGTTCATAAAATTTTCCTATGTGTCTTTTCTGGTCAAGCATGTTTTATCATATCTATTTAACAATAGCCTTTAATACAATAGGCGATAATTCTCTTTTGTAGTGCGTAGTGAAACTGACCTCTGTCGGTCGATAGAGTATAAGGGCGATGAAAGGGTGCTGCACGTCCGTTCACGCAATTACCATAATTTTTACAGGTAAAACATAATTTGACCTATGCTTGTCATCTATTACATGGCGATGAAGTGGCGTTCGTTCACGCACACGTTAGTTTTAGTAATAAGATAAAAAAAATTAATCTTGATAATATTCTTCATTCAGTGCGTGTCAGGAATAAGAAGTATATCTACATCAACTGATAAAAGCACCTACTCGACCGTCTGTGTACGCTACAGGTTAACCGAGATTATTGAATTATGGCGTTTACATACTACAGTTTCGCTGTTTTATGTCATATGTCATGTTTCATTAATAACGATGGGTGCATTATGCAGCATTCGTTGTGAAAGGGCCGATACAGTCTAATAGTGTAAGTCGAAGTAGTGTGTTCGAACTTATATAAATCCATGCATAGTTTGCTACATTTTAGTCATAACCTGGTGCAGAGGCTTAATGTTTAAGATTTTCAACCTTTTTATAAGTTATTTGTTTTAAGATATAACTGCGCTGGTCTTTTGACAGTCATAGTCTCAGTTAGACATGCGCAATGTTCCCCGCCATGTTGATCCGCAGCGCGTAATTTAGTCCTACTTAGTTTCACGTGAGGTCCCGAGGCCCACCGCACGGCGTCCATGGAGACGAGGCGCACGCCAGAGCTTAAGTCAAGTCTTGGTGTTGACTTAGGACTTATGTACCGCATTTTTAAAATGTGACTACGCTTACTCAGGCTGTTTGTATTATTTCTAGATCATGCCCTCTTAGACAAATTATAGATTCAGGCATATCTTCTGAAGAAGGCTCAATTATTTGGGCTGAAAGCTAGGTAAAGGTTGGTTTCATTACCGCAATCGAGGCTGTTAGTTTCGTAGATATTAGATTATCACGATTGCTGACTGTGCTGCAATGTTGAAAGTGCAAAAATACAAACAGCATCGTCAACGCAGTCACTATTCCGGCCGTAGTCTCCAACCTCTATAGCGTTGAGCATTCCATCTGTGTGATACAAAGCCGTTAGAACTATTGAAAAGAATCCTTTATAATTATAATCTCTGGGGAACACTGAATGCGGAAATGTTTGCCATCGAGAGAACCAATACAGTTAGGTAAATTCCATAACTCATAATAGCGTTTTTATATTTGCCTCCAAGTTTCCTCCGTTGGTTGTGGCATATACAGCGGTTGTAAGCGAGACCTTACAGCAGCACAAGTCGAATGAACTATGTGGCTGACAGTCGATTTACCTCTGTAAAATTGCAAGGAAAGATCCTGAAAACTGCTTACAGTAGCTAGATAGCTGAAAAAGTTTGACACTACAATAAAAACAAAATAAGAACTGTAACATATAAGTTAACTAAATTGAGAGTTTTAGATCGTGAATAGTTGCATACGTCTCACTGTTTTCGTATGTATAAACGACATTGTGCTTTCATTTTTACTAAACAACATTTTTAAATAAATCCTATTGACGTCTACTCTTTAAAATCTTGTTTCAGAAAAGAACTGTCGAGAGCGATGGAAGAACATCAGAACAGCATATGTGCGTTCACTGAGATCACCAAAGTCTGGTGCTAGCCAGAATTCAAAGAAAACTTATTATTTCATTGAGCATTTAGCTTTTCTGCAACCGTATTTGAAAGGAGGAAATACGTCCGGCAGTCTTCAAGTTGAAGATACAGCAGTAGGGGAGTCCAATACTACTCAAAACGATGAAAGCCACACATTAATTTGTTAAAGTGTAAATCTCTGACGAAGCTTCTTCCATGCAATTACTTGAAAAACCCGCTCGTAAAAGCGTAAGTGAAACACACAAAAAACGAAAGGGAAAAGACCAAGTCGACGATGCTTTTATAGAATGAATGAACATGAAAAAATCTGCTAATGTGACCAAGATGGTGAACAGCATTTCCTTCTTTTTCTTTTACCTGATCTGAAAAACCTTAGCACGCATTGAAGGAGGCTTTTCAAAATACAAACAATATCACTTTTACATAAGTTGTTGGAAGAGGCCGAACGAAAGACTGTGGAATCCAGTGTTTCATCTGGTTCCAGTCCTCCTACTTGGAGTTCGTCACACCATCAGGACATCTTACAAACTCAGTCTAACATGAGCAATATTGCAACAACTTCGGGATTCAAACCGATTACCCCACTGCCGCAAGAAAGTGAAACTAATTGGTACAATTTGTAAAATATAATAAACCATTATAAAATAAAACTTGCCAATTTCATTAATAGTACTGTTTAAATTTATTTCTATTTACCGTACAGTAATCAGAAGTTTTTCATCTGGAGAAATAGACTTACTGAAGGGTGTATCTCTTTTTTTGCCCCCAAGGGTTTGTGACACTAGGCGCTTCAGAAAATGGAAGTTTTGAGGATTCATTCGATAAAATTCCCTGAAATTTGATTCATGTTGAGACAGCTCTCGAGAAACAACAGCCGACCTGTGTTCACGTTGGTAAGACTATAGGAATGTACCCAGCATTTCCTTTTTCTCGTCCTACGCCCGAACCAATAAGCACTACAACGTCTTCCTCGCTTTGGACATGCTTCAGCAACCACTGTATGGCGCGGCTGTGGAACGATGTGTGTCACAGGGAAAGAGAGATATTGGCTTGACTGCCTGGATCCCAAGAATGGTAAAAACCTCTATAAAAAAAAACCTCAATCTCAAGGTGTGCTGTGCGCTAATGAGATGCATGGCTGTTGAGGTGGAACAGTCGTTAGCGGACAATCTCTGGGGAACCTGCCGCACCTTAGGTATGGGGCTTACCTAGGTACACGGGGCCCTGTCTAGGTGGTCTTTTAATTCCCCAGCTGCATGTGGGGCCCTGACGAATCCTTCCAAGTCCTTTCTTCTACCTCCCAGCGGAATGAGTGGGCCGCTAGTGGGTACCAACACCCAACCAGAGGGCTCGGGTAGCCAATCCTCCGGACTCGGGGATATTAACGATTTGTAGTGTCTTTAGTCACAGAACTCAAGCTGCTGGCTAGAGTGTGCTTTCATTGATTAAAAGGAATCCACTGGAGAGCCCACGATGACTTGTGTGGTGGTGATCACTTCCCCATCTTCCTGTCACTTCCCCGGCGTCATGCCCAAGGACACCTACCCAGATACGCTTTAAAAGGCAGACTGGGAAGCTTTCACCTCTTCTTTCACCCTTGAATCTCCCCCACATGGTACCATACCCCAACAGGTATCCCTGGCGTTAATATGGATGGCGTGTCATCTACCGACGCAAACGCAATTGCTGACCACTATGCTGAGCACTATGCACGAGCTTATGCATCAGATAATTACTCCTCAGCCTTTCGCACCCTCAAACGGCAGATGGAAGGGAAAGTCCTCTCGCTCACTGCACAGCCACAGTGAACCCTATGACGCCCCGTTTACAGTGGGAGCTCCTCAGCGCCCTTGCACATTGCCCCAATACGGCTCCTGGGACAGATCGGATCCACAGTCAGGTGATTAAACATCTCTCATCTGACTAAAAGCGATATCTCCTTGTCATCTTCAACCGGATGTGCTGCGCTGACGTCTTTCCGTCGCAATGGCGAGAAGGCAACATCATTCAAGTGCTAAAACCCTGTAAAAACGCACTTGATTTGGGTAGCTATCGGCCCATCAGCCTCACCAACGTTCTTTGTAAGCTGCTAGAATGTATGGCGTATCGGCGGTTGGGTTGAGTCCTGGAGTCGCGTGGCTACTGGCTCCATGCTGGGGCGGCTCCCGCCAGGGTGGCTCTGCTACTGATAATCTTGTGTCCCTCAAGTCTGCCATCCGAACAGCCTTTTCTAGATGCCAGCACCTGGTTGCCGTCTTTTTTGATTTGCGAGAAGCATATGACATGACCTGGCGACATCATATCCTTGCCACACTGTACGAGTGGTGTCTCCGAGGCCCACTCCCGATTTTTATCCAAAATTTTCTGTCGCTCTGTACTTTCCCTGTCCAGGTTGGTGTCTCTCACAGTTCCCCCCATATCCAGGAGAATGGGGTCTCACAGGGCTCTGTGTTGAGTGTATCTCTATTTTTAGTGGCCATTAACGGCCTAACAGCAACTGTACGGCCTTCCGTCTCACCGTCTCTGTATGAAGACGACTTCTGCATTTGGTACTGCTGCTGCAATACTGGTGTTGCTCAGCGGCGTCTACAGGGAGTCATCCAAAAGGCGCAGCCATAGGCTCTAACCCACGGCCTCCAGTTGTCAACCGCAAAGTCGTGTGTCATGCACTTTTGTCGGCGTCGTACCGTTCATCCAGAACCAGAATTTTACCTTAATGATGATCTCCTTGCTGTAGTGGAGACATATAGATTCTTAGGACTGGTTTTTGACGCCAGATTGACTTGGCATCCTCACCATCGTCAGCTTAAGCGGAAGTGCTGGCAGCACCTGTATGCTCTTCGCTGCCTGAGAAACACCAACTGGGGTGCATATAGCTGCTGCAGCTCTAGACAGCCCTTGTTCAATACCGCCTTGACTATGAGAGTCTGGTTTATGATTCAGCGGCATCATCAGCGTTGTGTTTACTGGACCCAGTGCACCACTGTGGCGTTCGACTAGCAACGGGAGCCTTTAGGACGAGTCCGGTGACCAGCGTCCTGGTCGAGGCTGGAGTCCCTCCATTGAAGGTTAGACGTGCACCAGTGCTCACCATTTACGTTGCACACATTCGTAGTTCTCCTGCGCATCCGAATTACCGTCTCGTTTTCCCAACCACTGCGGTTCATCTCCCGCATCGGCGGCCCAGGTTAGGGCTTACCATTGTGGTTCGCGTCCGATCGCTTCTGTCTGAACTGGAGTCCTTCCCTTTACCACCTCTGCACGAGGTCCAGTCACATACACATCCATGGTGTAAACCTCGGCCGAAGCTTCGCCTGGACTTTGCACATGGCCTTAAGGACCCCGCGGCTCTCTGATGTCATTTCCCCTCGATTCTTGACGTATTCCAGGGCTCTGAAGTGGTTTACACCGACGGCTCGATACCTAATGGTCATGTTGGCTTCGCCTACGTTCACAGAGGCCATATTGAACAGAATTCCTTGTCCGATGTCTGCAGTGTTTTCACTGCAGAGCTGGTGGCTGTATATCGTACTCTTGAGCACATCCGTTCATGTCCTTGGGGAGTCGTTTCTTCTGTGTACTGACTCCTTGAGCAGCCCACAAGCTATCGACCAGTGCTGCCCTCGTCTTCCTTTGGTAGCGACCATCCAGGTGTCCATCTATGCCCTGGAACGGTCAGGTCGTTCAGTGGTGTTTGTCTAGATCCCAGGTCACATCGGAATCCCAGACAACGAACTTGCTGACAATCTGGCTAAACAGGCTACAGAGAAACCGCTTATGGAGATGGGCATTCCAATAACTGACCTGCTTTATTATTACGCCGCAAGGTTTTTTGGCTTTTGGAGAAGGAATGGCATAGTCTCAGTACGCACAACAAACTGCCTGCCATTAAGGAGACTATGAATGTGTTGGAGTCCTCCATGCGGCGCTCTTGCAGGGACTCGTGGTTCTATGACAGCCACGCTTGGACGACGCATGGTTCCCTCCTGCGCCGGTGTCGGTGCGGCGCCCGGTTGACAGTGGCCCATATTCTTTTGCACTGTCCTAGTTTGGCTTCCCTGAGACATAATCTTCAGTTACCAGACTCGTTATCATTAATTTTAGCAGACAACGCCTCATCAGCTGATTTGATTTTACGTTTTATATGTGAGGGTGGGTTTTATCATTTGATCAAAGTTTTAGCGCATGTCCTTTGTCCCTCTGTGTCCTCCATCCTAGTGCTTTTAGGGGCCGGCCGCGCTGGCCGAGCGGTTCTAAGTGCTTCAGTCCGGAACCGCGCAACTGCTACGGTCGCAGGTTCGAATCCAGCCTTTGTGTGTGATGCCCTTGGGTTAGTTAGGTGTAAGTAGTTCTAGGTTCTAGGGGACTGATGACCTCAGATGTTAAGTCACATAGTGCTCAGAGCCACTTGAACCACTTGCTTTTAGGGTGGAGGTTTTACTGTTTTGCAGAGTGGCTGGCTTATCCTCTTATTGTCGTGGTCAGGCAGCCATGGTAATCTGCTCTCCTGTTTTACTCTCTTCTACCTGTTTCTTGCGTCTATGTTTTTCTTGTCCTATTTTGTTCCTTATAGTATTTGTTGCTCTTCTGTCGTTCTTGTGGTTTTTCCTTCCTCTCGGTATTGTGCTGTATGTCTCGTTAGTTTTATTCTTGCCCTTGTGGAATTGTTACAAGAGGAACAAGCATCGTTTTTATTGCTTATGAAAACCACACATTGCATGTTATACCACCATACAGCGAGACCTTCAGAGGTGGTGGTCCTCTAATACTCAGTAGCACGTCCTCTTGCGTTGATGCATGCCTGTGTTCGTCGTGGCATACTATCCTCAAGTTCGTCAAGACATTGTTGGCCCAGATTGTCTCATTCCTCAACGGCTGTCAGGATTCCTCCGCGCCATAATCCTTAGGTAGCGGTCATCCACTGCAGTAGTAGCCCTTGGGCGGCATGAGCGAGGCATGTCATCGACAGTTCCTGTCTCTCTGTATCTCCTCCATGTCCGTACAACATCGCTTTGGTTCACTCCGAGACGCTTGGACACTTCCCTTGTTGAGAGTCCTTCCTGGCACAAAGTAACAATGTGGACGCGATCGGACCGCGGTATTGACCGTCTAAGCATGGTTGAACTACAGACAACACGAGGAGCTCTAAGATGTACCTGTGGCCCTATATTCCAACAACATAATGTAAGATGACATATTGCCTGAAATGTCATGACCTATCTCGATACACGAGGAATGTTTATTTACGACCTTTTCTTTGTCATATCAAAACATTCATTCGTTTTTAATTGTTTCGTTGCCGATCATTGCAAAGCCGAAACAAGTAACACACGAAACACAGGATATACCTCACACACATCGTTGCGTTGGCTCAGACCGTACAACAATAGAAACAGCCTCTTGTGCACACGTCACAGCTGCTACTAATTTGCCGTGTTCAGACATCGTATAGTAAGGACAGTCAGTCAGCCAGCCAGTCAGCGTAGCGCCCTTATCGTTCTATTAAGTAAAATCACTTGCAGACCGGATCAATCTAGCTTTACCAATTGTACTGTACTTAAAAAAATTCTGTGTATTATAAAGTCTCCCCAGAGTTCCTAAAAACTGTGCTACTCCAGAGCTCATTGCCCCCTTCTCACAAACGTGGGAAGACGGGCCGCATCATCGCATCGATCTGCACCTTTCTCGCTGCATCTGCGCTGGACCGCCGGTGTCGCAGTTTCAGTGACGTCATCGAAACGCCGTCTCTGCAGTGCAGCATTTAAAGGGCGGAAGTGGGAAAGAACTTCAGTTTGATTCGACGCGCTGTATTTCTTCTATTCCAGCGAAGTAATACTTCGGTTTTTATTTCCAGTTACTTGACGTTCGCTGTAACAGTAAATTAGTGTAACCTTTATCTGATCATTATAACCATTCTCCCACAGTCATTCAAATCTTCTTTGACACTTTTTTCATTTAGCGCCGTTTTTACTAGTCTTTACACGAAAGGAACACTTACTCACTTTTACTATGTTCCACCACGTTAAGAACAATTACTTATTCACTTTTGCATAGTCCAATCCAATATTTTATGGGCTGAGATAGGGGCTGAGGGGCTGAGATAAACTCTAAAGGTATGTTATTGATCCTGGACGGTCCTCGTACCATAAGCCAAAATTTTAATCCAGTGCACTTGAATATTTTCGTCTTGGAAGACAAAGCTGACAGTGCCATGGTCTTCATTAAATTTGTGGCCAAACGCAAGAACAACGTAGTATTCGTTGGAAATTGAATCGAGAAGAGATTTTTATCCACTAGGCGTAACAGATTTTTTTCCGTAAAGTTAATCTTTTAACCACAGTTTCGTGTAGACCGAAAGGCCAGTACGCAGCAAGACATTTGCTGAGCCTGGTGCACACGACGCCAGTCACTTCCGTTCTTGTTAGTCCGCCACATCGCTATTTCTCCGCTACGGTACACAGTGGACAAAATGGGTATTATGCTATACATTTCCGTGCACACTGCACTTTAATCCTCTCTCGAGCTACAGCAGCCACCTTTAGAATTGTGATTCTGGGTTTAAGCGCGGCCGACACATTTTATATCCTCTTGCATTCGTTGAATTCTATGCGTGCGTTAGTACACCTGCTGTCATTGAAGTCAGGTTCTTCTGGCAGTATCGTTTCCGAACAGCTGACCTACTTTGTCACAACGGACGGTGCTTGGCGACATACAGCAGCAGAACTGTTTCCGGAAGAGAACTGCCTTGCGCTTTCTCACGGTCAGGCAGTGATTTCCTCCCACACAACACCGCCGCTGGTTTCATTAGATGTAGCGTAGCGTGCCTGCGGAAGCGTCGGCGGAGAGCTGTCTAACTGCAAGCCAATTACGTTCGGGACTGTTTTAGCGTAGCCGAACGACCTCGTACATAGTATGGCTTCTGTTCGAACACCCGTCAGGGTGGCCGCAGCTCGCACTAAAGGCTTCGTGAATCCTGCAAGTCCGTTTTATAAAATGTCTTCTACAGGAGAGACATCGATGTCTGGGAAGCCAAACATTGCCTGCTATCTACGAGAAAATAGCTAAAGGATTCTCTGTATATAAAGGTTAGTGTGTGTGTCTGTGGGGGGGGGGGGGGGAGGGGGGGGTTGTCTGGACCTCCTAGAGCAATTTAAACCAAGCGACATAGCTCACAAGACGTGAGGCATGACTTCCCCAAACTTAGCACTCATATTTGTGGCGGTGGGAGTGGGAAAGGTGACGTCACACCAATATCACTCAGAAACGTCTGGAGCAGTTTCAACCAAACATGTAGCATCTAGGGGGGGGGGGGGGAATACCGTTGCGGTAAGATGCCTTCAGGTTGCGGTAAGATGCCTTCAGGTTGTGAAAGGTGTGACACGTGAAGATAATCGAAAACGAACTATATTACTGTCGAATCCACAGTTGTCGGAGTTACTGAAGTGATAGGTGACATTGTTGACGGTATTTAACCCCTAGATATGCGGCTGACAGTGAAACGTAAGGCATAACTCTGGAACGTTAATAGCAGGTTCAAAAAAACTCGGTACGCTTATGATTTAATATCTATAGAAAATATACTCTGGAATTGGAACACTCTAATACTTCTAGGGGTGGGATGGGGTACGTGCCGGACTTTTTAATGGGGGTGACTAAGTCAGGAAACCATGGAGAAATTTCTCTTAAACTGTGGCTTAATAGCTATGAAAAAAATACCGTGGATGTAAGGTATTCCCAACATTCCTAGTTATGGGAGTGGAGTGAAGAGAATTGGTGACATATCGCTTCTCGGCAAGAACCATGACACAACTATAAAAAAAAAATAAAAAAAAATTTAAAAAAAACACTCTCTTAGGACAAGATACTGATGGGAGTGGACGTATGGATGTTGTTAAGTTAATATTACAATATGTTTGTTAAAGATTTTATTTTAAATGTGTTTACTGTATTCATCCTTTGAAAAATGTGTAAGTTAACAAATTTTTTCATCGCTTTTTCTCTCTTATAAGATTAGGAATAATTTGTTACTGCTGAAAGCGAGGTAGTCAGTTGATTTTTTAAAAGAAAATTCCCATTTACTGAAAAATGTTATACTTCTGTGGATACGAAATAATGGAAACTGTTAAAGTGAAGTAGTTGGCTGCAAGCCGCTTACAAGATTGTTTTATGTGATTTACGTATTCATAAACAATGTGTTCTTACATTAGCCTAGCAATCTTCTCGTGCGTGTAGAGGGCCCGGGTAGGTGTGAGTAGTAAATTATGTTTCAGTTACAAAGCATTAGTGAAGAAGATACACAGTAACGCAGGGCTTCCTGAACGCTTCCTCTGATGGAACACTTCGAGAATCATGGTACTTTGAAAGAACACCTTGTTTATTTTTAAGGTTAATAAATAAAAAATGGTAAGAAAACCTGTTTTATTTAGTGATTACGTCAATTTTAAATCATAACTAATCCACAAAAATCTTATTTAAAAAAAATAAGAAAACGTCTAAAAAAACGCCATGTTATAGTTCCTCAGGGAGCAATTAATTATTCATATCCCGTGGAACATAAGTGTTCAGTTGAACATAGTTCGGGAAACTTGGTTTACCGTGACATGCAAGTACAGTGCGTTTCGTGCGTGCCTTAGCACACTAGTTTGCTGATTGCAAGGGTGTTATTCAACATAACCACAACAAACTGTTTTCGCTCTTTTCCCAGCAGGCGCGGGAAAATGAGTAGATTATTTTGTATGTTCATCCCTACATCAATAAAACATTTCATCGCCTTAAAAAGATTCCTGTTCAAATCATTAGCTAACTGGCGCCAGTTATACCTCTTAGGAGTTCGTCAGAAAAATTGAGAAAAACCTTGCATACCTTACAAATATCAAGTTGTTTGTTTTACTTTATTGATGCTAAACCCCTGTGAGTCACGTAAAGAGTCGTTAACACGAACTGTGTAACCAGTGCACGTCATACAAATCTGCAATGGTAACTGAGAGGATATTTTGGATTATGAGATGGCCACCATATACCTTGGGCATGCAGAACGTAAAGTTACACACGTCCAATGCTAAGGCTATTGCGCAGTAAGAGCGGCAACTGTAACATTTGCATCGTAGTGCACGAATCGAATGGCGCGGAAATTATAAACACACTGCAACGTCGGAGGACGCGGGACTGCGCGATCCTTAAGGGCAGAACGTCTAAATTCCACACACATTCACCGTGAAATTCTGGAGGTATAGGGACGAAATGCAATGTTGTCCAGCCGTAATGAAATGGTGCCAACAATTTGACAAAGGCTACACAACGTGAGTGGTGCTGATCGGGAAGTAAGGTCATCGACATCGACCTCAGACGGCAGTGTCAAAGCAATCGAAGTATTCGCGGCAATCGTGGGGAAATATATTTTCCAACAATAAGTACGCTTACAGTTCTCGAATGGCTCTGTGATCAAGGAGCGGATTTCCGCCGTCAAGGAATGGAACGGTTGGTAGAACGTTCCGGCTGATGTTTACCGAGACTTGCTGACTATGTTTAAAGAAAAGTGTCAATCATCTGTGCCAGCTAGAATTAGTGCAGCGTCCAATAAAAATTACTTGGCTTGCCTTAGTAATGTGTAACTTATATTTGATGCCCTGTCTTATGTTAGTTAATGCGTTTTACAGATCGCAGCATGGCGTATGAATCTGTTCTTAAAATTTGTCATGACGTCAGTTAAGTATACGAGAACAGTAATTGACCGCTCTGTTAGACAGGCTGTATCGTAATTAATAGCCGAAACTTGACACGTCGAAATTATTCTATGATAAAAGCAAAAACAAAAACGTTCCGGTGAACATTAGCTCGAAAAGTGCCGTTTGCAAGATAAGTGCGTTACTGATTTCAGTACAAAAGTAGTTGAAATGCAAACTTTTCGATTAAGGCGCCATTGACTTGGGCCCGAAAGACAGGAATGTTACTTGCAAGATGGGCATCGGCACATTTTGCTGCTGATGTAAGACGACATCTAAAGCGAAAATATAGTCAAAGATAAGTCGAGCAGAGTCTTTACCTAGACTTCTCTTTGAAGTTTTCCTGATTTCCTCCGAATTTTCTGTGTAGGATCTAAATTGTGAAGTGTCCAGCACTCCCGACGGTGTTTGAAAGAATTCGTAACTCAGTGCAAAACCAAGTGCAGTATTGCATCTAAATGCGAGGGCGACACTTGGAACCTCCTTTTACCCATTGAATTATACAGCCTGCCGCAGGTCTCAAAATCCGTTATTACATAGCCGGCTATGACACGGGCCGAGCAGCAACAGCTTCTTTCTTCTGTGTTTGTACAATATCATCATCTTGGAACTCTTCCATTTGGTCCGTGTTTGCATAGAAAACCAGTAATATCACAAATTGAGTCCGCCTTGATGCGAAACACCGTGTTATTTGTTTATTTCTTTATTATCCCAAACTAGTTTCGGCGACAAATATCACCATCATCAGTGTTTTTTTTTTAATCTAAAACATGCAGAAAATGGTATGGTTGTACAAACACAGTAAAACATTATTACATTTTTACAAATCGTCTTTTGAAATATAGTTTTATATTGATACTTTTATACTACCTTATTTATTGTATGCTACAGCATGTTTTAAGCTATTATTGGCGCTGTTTGTGACATATTTTCTGTGCTCTTTTTTCTGTTGCCGTCTTTTTACTTAGCGAACATCATGTCATCTGCAACCATATGAGCGGCCGTTAGTAAACAAATACTCAAAGGTGAACTTCGCATGTCAGCAGTATGTACTTGGGGTTGTGGTAGTGTTGTGGAAACCAGTTATTTTGGTGTGTATTTAACTGTAGCTATTTCCCTGAGGCTAACGAAGATTACAAACATATAGCATTAGAAAGAAAGCCTCAATCGTTTCATCTCTAAAAATATGTCGTTGTATGAGCATCGCCAATTTGCTACATACCCTGTATTTAAAACCAGTCTTTTTTTTTTTGGGGGGGGGGGGGGAGTTTTGGCGTAACACAAAGCCATTTCGCAATGCTGCCGCAGCATCATTTATTCAAACTAACTCGGCAGTACGATTATGTTCGATGCAAACCTAAAAAATAGCGCTAACTACCCCTTGTTCTCTAACGACGACAATATTAACGGCCTCTGAACTGTGACACTTGGCGCAGACAAGTAAAATCCTTCAATTTATCCCTTCAAAGCCTTAAACCATATTAATTCCATTTATGGAAGTAAATTAAGATGCTAATGAAAAATGTAAGCAGAATCCGCGGCACCTTCAAACGGGATCTGTCTGGACTAGCGATGTAATGACACTTCAAACCTGGAGACAATCATCTTGTGGTGTTGCGAGGTCCTCATCCAAAATCTACAAAGTTCTTACGCGCAAATCTTACGCCAGCCATAGTCACATGACTTTGGAGGGTAACGTGATGTTAACGATAAATAATATGCGTAATCTATGGGCTCTGTCGCTGACATGATAACACATTGTGTTCATTCCTTACGTCATTTCTGGACTGAGTACCCTGGTCTTAATACCTATGGGCGTTATTTAACTCAGACACGCCGTCGTCGCATTTCGGAACTGCTTTACATTATCGGAACAAGTTTGAGGCACGCTTGTTGGTATGATATCAAACGTAGCCTAGCCGGTACGCAGCGAGCAGCCTGTATGTCTTACGAGGGGACCTTCTGAGAGGTGCATCGAGTTATGAGCTCCCACTTCGCCTGCTTACTGTGTGGGTAGGCACCTATCACACCCTAAAATTGTAGGTGCCAATGCGGCCTCGTTTTTGAAATATTGCCTGTTAAAGTTTGGGCAGCTCTTTATATGTACAGAAAAGTTTCACAGTTCTGGCAAGTGAGCGAGTAGCCGATGAACTTTACCACCTAAAACATTTCTTCGTAGAATATAGCTACATTAGACTAGGAACACCTGAGAAAGATGTCATATCAAAGTCAAGAAAATATACCAAAACTTAATGAACTTTCAGACCAAGAACATCATAGAACAAAAATACGTCGGTCACTCTTGGCATGATATCTGGAGGAATATACACCACCATCATTTACCAACAGAAGTGCGGTCATTGTGGTACTATTTTGTGAACAGGAAATTTCCAATGAACTCCAGACTACATTCCATTCATCTGGCTGATTCCCCTTTGTGTACCACTTGCAACCTGATTGAAACAGATGAACATCAATTTGTCTGTAGAAATGCAAATAATAGGTGGTTGTCAATCAGAAAAAAATTGGCAACTATGCAGAGAAAACCGCCGAATTTGATAACGCCAGCGTGCCTTTTATACCCGGAAGAAGAACTATACCCCACCTGGAAGAAAAATGCCGTCAACTGGTTGAAGGGACACGCGGTGTTTTACCTGCCGTCCAGTAAAGAAAGGAGCGAAGGAGATTTTTGGACGTACATTTCCGACCAGCATCACAAGCAACTACGCATGAATAATTATTATGGTACATACGCCAACTTCCTCAGAAGAACAGTCATGTAAACTCCATTTTCGATGATGCGATTCAGAACATGAAGAAACGAGAGACAATTTGATCTTTGTAAAACAAATACGATCAAGTGACGAACATCACTATCTGGTTTAGACTTGGATTTTTTCTAAAATGTCAAGGAATCTGTAATTAATTTTAGTTTGTTTTATTACTTTTAAATGTCAGTTGAAAATTATGTACTACTGTGGAATGTTATGACCAATAAAAAAAAAAAGTGGCAAGCGAACGAGACTCCAATCCAGGCGACCCTGGTTCGAGACCCGTCCGTGGTGCTTTTGTTTCCTTTTTTTCAAATGCCTGTTTTAATTTATAATTAATCATGAAAATTCCGCAAGGAATTGATTAAAAAGAATTACAAGCCTCTGTTGTTGTTGTGGTCTTCAGTCCTGAGACTGGTTTGATGCAGCTCTCCATGCTAAGCTATCCTGTGCAAGCTGCTTCATCTCCCAGTACCTACTGCAGCCTACATCCTTCTGAACCTGCTTAGTGTATCCACCTATCGGTCTCCTCTACGATTTTTACCCTCCACGTTGCCCTCCAATACTAAATTGGTGATCCCTCGATGTCTCAGAACATGTCCTACCAACCGATCCCTTCTTCTAGTCGAGTTGTGCCACAAACTCCTCTTCTCCCCAATTCTATTCAATACCTCCTCATTAGTTATGTGATCTACCCATCTAATCTTCAGCATTCTTCTGTAGCACCACATTTCGAAAGCTTCTATTCTCTTCTTGTCCAAACTGGTTATCGTCCATGTTTCACTTCCATACATGGCTACACTCCATACTTTCAGAAACGACTTCCTGACACTTAAATCAATACTCGATGTTAACAAATTTCTCTTCTTCAGAAACGCTTTGCTTGCCATTGCCAGTCTACATTTTATATCCTCTCTACTTCGACCATCATCAGTTATTTTGCCTCTATAAATCAAAATTACACATTGAATGCCAAATTTTGTTTCAATCTTTTGCGTTTTTTTATTTTAACAATATTCCATAATGTCAATGCAGTGGCGTTTTCTGAGGATTTGAGAAAACACAGACGCGATTGCGACGAAAATGAATGTGCATTCTTACAACGTTCGTGGTGTCGAAAGTACAAATGTTTTGATTGTTTTTATAACAAGTATCATCCGTCGGAATGTACTCGTCAAAATATAGGAAGTATCGATTAACTTTCCATTAAATGAAACACATTTTTAATCCCTCATTCGTTGGTATTTTTTAAATATTCCCTACCCCAACGGAACAAAATTAAAAATACAACAACAAAAACTGAACAATAATAAAATATTTCTAGAAATTACATTACGGTTAATTTCCTGTTAAAAAAACCGCAAAAGATAGAAACAAAATTTGACATTCAACGTGTAACTTTGATTTATCGAGGATTGTAATTCTTTTTAATCAGTTCCTTGCGGAATTTTTATGATTAATTATAAATTAAAACAGACATTTGAAAAAAAGGAAACAAAAGTAGCATAGACGGGTCTCGAACCAGGGTCGCCTGGACGGGAGTCTCGCTCACTTGTCACAACCATGAAACTGCCCAAACTAACAGGCAATATTTAAAAAACCGAGGTCGCATTGGCACCTACAATTTTAGGGTGTGATAGATGCCTACCCACACTATACGCAGGCGAAGTGGGAGCTCATAACTCGATGCACCTCCCAGAAGGTCCCCTCGTTAGTGACAATGGCAGCGAGCGAGAACGTCTCGTGTAACTGCTGCGTGCATCTCCTGCGTTGGGTCGTCTCCTAACACGTCATTCGGGTCGTCTATTCGTGAAATAAACGACAGTCTCACCCACTGACGAGTAGCGTAATGCAGGTTCGAGTAAAAGTGTAAATACTCTTAAATCCTCACAACTTATCATCAAGGACCCAGAATGAATTTACACTCTGCAACGGACTGTGCGCTGATATGAATATTCCTGGCAGATTGAAACAGCGTGCCTGACCGTGACTCGAACCTAGGACCTTTGCCTTTCACGAGCAAGTGCTATACCAACTGAGCGAGACGAGCACTAATGATGACTCATCCTCATAGCATTACTTCGGTTGTACATTTCCTACCTTCTGAACTTCACAGATGTTCTGCGAAACTAACGGACTAGCACTACCGGAAACGTAACCCAGTCTGTGGCTAAGCCCTGTCCCCACAGCATCCTTTCTTCCAGGATCGCTAGTCCTGCAGATTTCGCAGGAGGACTTCTGTAAATTAGAGCTGCTGACGTGTCATGAGTCATGCTCTGGTAGGGCGCGCAAAGGTTCGAGGTTCGAGTCCCGGTCTAGTACACAGTTTTAATGTATCAGGAAGTTTCACCGTCAAGGATGGCTTACCGAATGTAGAGAAACTATCAGCAAAATATTTTTAATATTTACCTACCTCGATTGTAGGGTTTTGCGATTGTTGTACACTGATATACGGGAAGAGGTCAGTCTGAGTGAGATACTCCCGATATATTACAGGATACAGAATAGCAGTAAATCAATTTTTACAAAGGGCACTTATTCAGTCTCTAAATAAGTACAGCCGGCTCTACACTCCAATTATAGATATTAGTGGTGTCTGTTTTGACTGACATGTCCAAAAGGACAGACTTCACTCGCAGTGAAGCAGCTGGTACGTATACGTGAATAAGTGGGGTGAAAAGAATGGAAAGGAAATGGAATGGGAAAGAGATGGGAAGGAAATAACGACTATCATCCGCACAGGGCATTGTGGTAATGCACCGCCGAGAGTTAAAAATTTGTGCCTGACCGTGACTCGAACGCGGGCGCTCAGATTCTCCAGAACTTTTGTCTTAACTGCTTAGTTGCGGTGTGGCGAGCAGGAAGTTGGGAATATGGGTCTGACGGAGAGCGTGTCCGGGTAACCGAGGTGGTTAAGGCAACCATTCTAGAGAATCTTAGCATCCGGGTTCAACACTCGCCGTTGCGTTACCGCAATGCCCTTCCAGATATGTTAGTAGTGGTTCGAAGACTTTGTGGGTGATACCCTGTGTGATCAAAAGCATCCGGACACCTGGCTGAAAATGACTTACAAGTTCGTAGCGCCCTGCATCGGTAATGCTGGAATTCAGTATGGTGTTGGCCCACCCTTAGCCTTGATGACAGCTTCCACTCTCGCAGGCTTACCTCCAATCAGCTGCTGGAAGGTTTCGTGGGGAATGGCAGCCCATTCTTCACGGAGTGCTGCACTGAGGAGAGGTATCGATGTCGGTCGGTGAGGCCTGGCACGAAGCGAGCGTTCCAAAACATCCCAAAGGTGTTATATAGTACTCAGATCAGGACTCTGTGCAGACCAGTCCATTACAGAGATGTTATTGTCGTGTAATCACTCCGCCACAGGCCGTGCATTATGAACAGGTGCTCCATCGTGTTGAAAGATGCAATCCCCATCCCCGAATTGCTCTTCCGCAGTGGGAAGCAAGAAGGTGCTTGAAACATTAATGTAGGCCTGTGCAGTGATAGTGCCACGCAAAACAACAAGGGGTGCAAGCCCCATCCATGATAAGCACGACCACATTATAACACCACAGCCTCCGAATTTTACTGTTGGCACTACACACGCTGGCAGATGACGTTCACCGTGCATTCCCCATACCCACACCTTGCCATCGGATCACCACATTGTGTACCGTGATTCGTCACTCCACATAACGCTCTTCCACTGCTCAGTCGTCCAATGTTTACGCTCCTTACACCAAGCTAGGCGTCGTTTGGCATTTCCCGGTGTGATGAGTGACTTATGAGCAGTCGCTCGACCATGAAATCCAAGTTTCCTCACCTCCCACCTAACTGGCATAGTCTTTCAGTGGATGCTGATGCAGTCTGGAATTCGTCTGTGATGGTCGGGATAGATGTCTGCCTATGACACATTACGGCCCTCTTCAACTGTCGGCTGTCTCTGTCAGTCAACAGACGAGTTCGGCCTGTCCTCTTTAACGCTGTACGTCCCTTCACGTTTCCGTTTACTAGCACATCGGAAACAGTGGACCCAGAGATGTTCAGGAGTGTGGAAATCTCGCGTACAGACGTAAGACACAAGTGACACCCTGACACTCAATCATCTGACCACGTTCAAAGTCCGTGAGTTCCGCGGAGCGCCCCATTCTGCACTCTCACGGTGTATAATGACTACTGAGGTCGCTAATATGAAGTACCTGGCAGTAGATGGCAGCACAATGCACCTAATATGAAAAACGTATATTTTGGGTGGGTGACCTGGTACTTTTGATCACATTGTGTGGAACTCTTATGCTGTCCTGGACTGCGAATATATGTAAAAGAAACAGGTAAAGTTAGGAATGCTCAAGGGAAATGACATAGGATCCCTCATGTACTTAAACGAGCTGTAGGTTAGCGTTGGAAGCATTCAGAGACTATCTTGATGACGCTGTTGTGTACGGGAAAGTGTCCTCGTTGAGTGTAGAGGGATTGTGAATGAATTGTGCAGAGTATCGTATCAGTTTGGCGTGAAGATGGATAATGTCAGTTATGCAGTTGGGTAATTAAAGGTTTGCTGCTTGTTTCCGTCACATTGATCGAATATGTAGGCTTAACATTCCGAAAAAATATGAAAATAAACGAACACATACGGTTTTATTGGGAGAGTTGTGACAAAGTGTAGCATACCTATAAACAAGACCATTTTTGAGTACTGTTAGTAGACTTCTTTAAAGTCAGTACCGCCATTTGACTTTATTTGCAGTTTTACATTTACACGATCATTATTTTGGCTTTAAAGTGACATTATCAAGTGTTTTAATGTTATACAGTACCTAAGATGGCATACTGTCGTATTTAAAATACACTATTAGACACATTGTATAAGGGTCAAAATTTCTGGTAAAAACCTACTGCTTTGTTTTATCACTGAGTATACCATTTTGACTGAATGACAGTTGGCTAAGTCTTAGCCAACTGTCATTCAGTCGCCGGCCGCGGTGGTCTAGCGGTTCTGGCGCTGCAGTCCGGAACCGCGGGACTGCTACGGTCGCAGGTTCGAATCCTGCCTCGGGCATGGGTGTGTGTGATGTCCTTAGGTTAGTTAGGTTTAAGTAGTTCTAAGTTCTAGGGGACTTATGACCCTTATGTTGAGTCCCACAGTGCTCAGAGCCATTTGTCATTCAGTCAAAATGGTATACTCAGTGATAAAACAAAGCAGTAGGTTTTTACCAGAAATTTTGACCCTTAGACAATGTGTCTAATAGAGTATTTTAAATACGACAGTATGCCATCTTAGGCACTTTATAACGTTAAAACACTTGATAATGACACTTTAAAGGCGAAATAATGATCGTGTAAATGTAAGACTGCAAATAAAAAAGTCAAATGGCGGTACTGACTTTAAAGAAATATACAGGGTTATTACAAATGATTGAAGCGATTTCACAGCTCTACAATAACTTTATTAATTGAGATATTTTCACAATGCTTTGCACACACATACAAAAACTCAAAAAGTTTCTTTAGGCTTTCACAAATGTTCGATATGTGCCCCTTTAGTGATTCGGCAGACATGAAGCCGATAATCAAGTTCCTCCCACACTCGGCGCAGCATGTCCCCATCAATGAGTTCGAAAGCATCGTTGATGCGAGCTCGCAGTTCTGGCACGTTTCTTGGTAGAGGAGGTTTAAACACTGAATCTTTCACATAACCCCGCAGAAAGAAATCGCATGGGGTTAAGTCGGGAGAGCGTGGAGGCCATGACATGAATTGCTGATCATGATCTCCACCACGACCGATCCATCGGTTTTCCAATCTCCTGTTTAAGAAATGCCGAACATCATGATGGAAGTGCGGTGGAGCACCATCCTGTTGAACGATGAAGTCGGCGCTGTCGGTCTCCAGTTGTGGCATGAGCCAATTTTCCAGCATGTCCAGATACACGTGTCCTGTAACGTTTTTTTCGCAGAAGAAAAAGGGGCCGTAAACTTTAAACTGTGAGATTGCACAAAACACGTTAACTTTTGGTGAATTGCGAATTTGCTGCACAAATGCGTGAGGATTCTCTACCGCCCAGATTCGCACATTGTGTCTGTTCACTTCACCTTTAAGAAAAAATGTTGCTTCATCACTGATAACAAGTTTCGCACTGAACGCATCCTCTTCCATGAGCTGTTGCAACCGCGCCGAAAATTCAAAGCGTTTGACTTTGTCATCGGGTGTCAGGGCTTGTAGCAATTGTAAACGGTAAGGCTTCTGCTTTAGCCTTTTCCGTAAGATTTTCCAAACCGTCGGCTGCTTGCTTTATTCGTCGACTTCCGCGGGTTATGCGTGAAACTTGCCCGCACGCGTTCAACCGTTTCTTCGCTCACTGCAGGCCGACCCGTTGATTTCCCCTTACAGAGGCATCCAGAAGCTTTAAACTGCGAATACCATCGCCGAATGGAGTTAGCAGTTGGTGGATCTTTGTTGAACTTCGTCCTGAAGTGTCGTTACACTGTTATGACTGACTGATGTGAGTGCATTTCAAGCACAACATACGCTTTCTCGGCTCCTGTCGGCATTTTGTCCCACTGCGCTCTCGAGCGCTCTGGCGGCAGAAACCTGAAGTGCGGCTTCAGCCGAACAAAACTTTATGAGTTTTTCTACGTATCTGTAGTGTGTCGTGACCATATGTCAATGAATGGAGCTACAGTGAATTTATGAAATCGCTTCAATCATTTGTAATAGCCCTGTATTATGACTGTGGCTCCACATTATGAAAAAATTATTAAATCTTAGTAGACTGTTTCGAATCCTCGCTGTCTCAGATTAAAGGAATGAACTGAAGTAATTTAGAAGCGTGCTGCTAGTCTGTTACTGGTAGGTTCGTTCAGTAAATGGGTCTCATGGGAATGCACCGTGAGCGTAGATAGGATTTCTTGGCGATAAGGCGATCTTCTCCCTCTCCTCTGTTACGATAAAACAAGGAAGAATAGGACTTGCACAATAGCTTGCAGGCAGTCATTTTGCTCTCGCTCCCTTTGCGAGTGGAACAGGGAAGGGAATGCTAAGCAGCGGTACAAAGTACCCTCTGCCATACATTGTACAGTGGCATGCGTAATATATAGATCCCACGTATGTAGTTAGCAGCCCGTAATGAAGTCATATGTTCTCCCATAGTTTGACTTTCAGTCCTAACCCAACCGTGTCAGTCCGAAAAGTTCCGAGACAGGACTAATAAAAACCAGAGGGAAGAAGGTTTTAACGCTTCATTTTTCTGCATAGTGGATGGTGTTCAAATTGCATATCACATTGGCTTGAATGCCGGGTTGTCGTGAAAGCAGTGCCCCTTCATCGGATTTCTGCACTTCATCGTTTTGCGGAAGGTTTCTATTGCTAACTAGAAGTCTCGTCACTCGAGATTTTTTCCAGAAAAGAATTTTCTCTGTCTCACAATTCAATGGTCGCAGCAAGTGTCCTCGCTTCGTGCTTTTGTTCGAGAGTTTAGGTGGTCAAGGTGTGTGTGCACAACCTTTGCACACACTTTTCTTTTCAGAACGTTATGGATAATGTCTTGACCAGTTGATGTTATAGATGTGTTGCTCATTGCGATTTGTGACACAACGTTGACACACTACAGTCTCACGTCCACTACTTAATTAACCCTTGCTCCTCACAACTGTGTAGTCGAATGCACGTTTGTAACAAGTAATACTTGGGTTACTGTACAGCTTCTTGCTTTAGCAATTGTATGCAAGTAGGTGTGAACGGCTATGACAGAGTCCCTGAACCAAAGGCATTCCTTTCACGAAAGTTGCTTTACATCCTGTGTGTAACCACCGCCCATTGTCCAATCCCAGCTTACCTCTTATTAGCACATTGCTTTGTTCTCTGGCGCGCAGTGTCAAGGTCTGGCATGCGGCACCAGGTGTTCAAGACTTGTGGTTCCCAGAATACATATTGGATGCTGATTCTTGAGCTGTTGAGGCCGTGCACCCAATTTATATTCAGCGTCGCTCACAGACTTCGCACACGTGGAGGCGCAACAAATCTGTGTTGTGAAGCATTGCCGATGTGCAGTGAAAACGATTCCTGCGCATTACTTTGAAGACAAACCGTATGATTAAAACGGTGTTTGTATTTTAAAACGCTGTTTGATGAATGTCACCTGTATTGTATCCATATTAACGAGGGGTGTTTTCTTCAATTCAAGGAATTATCCAGCTTTTTATGTGGTCGTACTTTCAGTGTAATGATCACGTTGTTGTGAACTAAAGACGAATTTAGGAGTAAAAAATGGTTCAAATGGCTCTGAGCACTATGGGACTCAACTGCTGTGGTCATAAGTCCCCTAGAACTTAGAACTACTTAAACCTAACTAACCTAAGGACAGCACACAACACCCAGCCATCACGAGGCAGAGAAAATCCCTGACCCCGCCGGGAAATTTAGGAGTATTTGAGTTCATTGTCATGCTGCTCATTAATTTACTTCTGGATAGAGGATTTCTGTAGGAAGGACACACTATAGATGTAGAATTAATTTCAGCGGTGCCCCAGGAAAGTGTGTTGGGGCTCTTGCTGTTTATGTTGCACAAAGTGATTCTTACTAACGTTTAAAAAAAACCCTAAGCGATGTAGATGACGCTGAGAAAACAATTTAATACAAAACAACGTGGGGTCGGAAAATGCCTCAAAAGCGGATGACAAATGCTGAACATAAGTGACGTTACCAGAGGTAACCAAGCAACAGCTGTTGTTGAGTTTTTCCTTTTGTCCCTTTTTTGCTTACAAAACTTACTTGATAAAGGACGCGTAGGTCATTTATGGGTAACGACGCAAATTCGAAGCTTAAACTCATTTACTAGTGACGCAATATGGTATGTTTTTGTTGTACTGCACTTTGCAATAAACCAACGGAGACTGCGAAACCGCTAAATAAAATAATAAAACTTACCACCGTATAAACACACGTCACACGCTGAAGTCCCGCACATCGGCCCAGAGCTCCACCGACGTGAAGAGGTGATTTGGTTGAGATGATCCGGTACAATAGATGGATAGGCTCAACGGGTGGAAGTATGGCGACGTACACCATCTGGCGATGTAACGTGTTTGTCATCTACTTTTCGGTTATTTCCCGACATTTGCAGCCCCATAAGTCTTATATTAAATTACTTGTCTCAATGTCACCTACGTCGCTTCGGGTGTTTTTAAACAATTATGAGGATCACTTTGTATACCGGCATTAATAACTTGGTGGACACTGTTTTAATAGTAACCTCAAACTTTTTGCCGGTGATGCATCTATCTGTAATGAAGTAATATCAGAATTGTTCACAAATGTAAAATTGTGCACAAAAATAAAAAAAGGTAATATCGTAAGACTAGTTTGAATCAACCACTTTATACAAAACACCTGGCAAAAATTTGTAGGGGTGTGAAGCTGATTAATCCCATAGATTCAGTGGTAGGTGAAGCAGTTGGCAGACTTCAGTTGAATGGTAGCTTACTGGGAAAATGCAATCGGTCAACGGAGATTGCTTGCAACGTGCTTGTGTGACCCATGCTAGAACATTGCTCAAGCGTGTGGGATCCATACCAGATAGAACAGCAGATACTGAACGTATACGAAGAAGAGCAGGACAAATGGTCACAGTTTCGTTTGACATGGGGGATTCTGAAAAACCTGAACTGGCTCACTTTAAGATCTCTCTCTCTCTCTCTCTCTCTCTCTCTCTCTCTCTCTCTCTCTCTCTCTCTCTCTCTCCCCCCCTCTCTAACTCTAACTCTAACTGATTAGTTGATTCCAACTGTCCATGACCCCAGGGACTAAAGCACACCAGTTTCTTCTGACCTGTGCAATCTCCCAGGTTGGACTCCACTACTTCCTTGATGCCATCGGTACATCTCATCGTTTGCCACCCTCTTCTTCCTCAGCATTAATGTCTTTTCCAGTGAATCGTGTTGTCTGAAGATCTGCCCAAGTAGATCAGTTTTTGTTTCTATTCAAGAAATACTCTAGTTTTAATTTCTGTAATACTGACCTATTTGTTCTCTTCCCAGTCCATGGAACAAATAGTTCCCTCCAACACCAGAATTCAAAGGAGTCTATACCATTCAGTCTTTCTAATGGTCCAGTACTCACATCCATACATCATAACTGGAAATATTGTACCCAATACTACATGGACCATTGTTATAGGTATGTCTCCACTGCTTAAAACATTATCAGGGTTCAACATTGCCTCTGTACCAAGTAACGAGTGTCCCTTGATTCGTGGCTCCAGTCACTAACAGCAGAGATCTGGGAGCCAATATAAATCAACATAGAAACTACCTCCACTGTTTCTCCTCCTAGATGCCATGAAATCGTAGGTGTAATTTCCTTTACATTCAGCATTAGGCCAGCCTTTGCACTACTTCTTTCACCTTCAATACCAGGGTCTTTAACTCGTCTTCACTTTCTGCCATCAGGATGGTTTCATCTGCATACCTAATGTTATTTATACACTCCTGGAAATGGAAAAAAGAACACATTGACACCGGTGTGTCAGACCCACCATACTTGCTCCGGACACTGCGAGAGGGCTGTACAAGCAATGATCACACGCACGGCACAGCGGACACACCAGGAACCGCGGTGTTGGCCGTCGAATGGCGCTAGCTGCGCAGCATTTGTGCACCGCCGCCGTCAGTGTCAGCCAGTTTGCCGTGGCATACGGAGCTCCATCGCAGTCTTTAACACTGGTAGCATGCCGCGACAGCGTGGATGTGAACCGTATGTGCAGTTGACGGACTTTGAGCGAGGGCGTATAGTGGGCATGCGGGAGGCCGGGTGGACGTACCGCCGAATTGCTCAACACGTGGGGCGTGAGGTCTCCACAGTACATCGATGTTGTCGCCAGTGGTCGGCGGAAGGTGCACGTGCCCGTCGACCTGGGACCGGACCGCAGCGACACACGGATGCACGCCAAGAACGTAGGATCCTACGCAGTGCCGTAGGGGACCGCACCGCCACTTCCCAGCAAATTAGGGACACTGTTGCTCCTGGGGTATCGGCGAGGACCATTCGCAACCGTCTCCATGAAGCTGGGCTACGGTCCCGCACACCGTTAGGCCGTCTTCCGCTCACGCCCCAACATCGTGCAGCCCGCCTCCAGTGGTGTCGCGACAGGCGTGAATGGAGGGACGAATGGATACGTGTCGTCTTCAGCGATGAGAGTCGCTTCTGCCTTGGTGCCAATGATGGTCGTATGCGTGTTTGGCGTCGTGCAGGTGAGCGCCACAATCAGGACTGCATACGACCGAGGCACACAGGGCCAACACCCGGCATCATGGTGTGGGGAGCGATCTCCTACACTGGCCGTACACCACTGGTGATCGTCGAGGGGACACTGAATAGTGCACGGTACATCCAAACCGTCATCGAACCCATCGTTCTACCATTCCTAGACCGGCAAGGGAACTTGCTGTTCCAACAGGACAATGCACGTCCGCATGTATCCCGTGCCACCCAACGTGCTCTAGAAGGTGTAAGTCAACTACCCTGGCCAGCAAGATCTCCGGATCTGTCCCCCATTGAGCATGTTTGGGACTGGATGAAGCGTCGTCTCACGCGGTCTGCACGTCCAGCACGAACGCTGGTCCAACTGAGGCGCCAGGTGGAAATGGCATGGCAAGCCGTTCCACAGGACTACATCCAGCATCTCTACGATCGTCTCCATGGGAGAATAGCAGCCTGCATTGCTGCGAAAGGTGGATATACACTGTACTAGTGCTGACATTGTGCATGCTCTGTTGCCTGTGTCTATGTGCCTGTGGTTCTGTCAGTGTGATCATGTGATGTATCTGACCCCAGGAATGTGTCAATAAAGTTTCCCCTTCCTGGGACAATGAATTCACGGTGTTCTTATTTCAATTTCCAGGAGTGTGTTTATCCCAATCATTGTAACTCTAATTTCGCCCTCATTTAACGCAGCATTCCTCATTATCCACTCTGGATACATAGTGAATAAATAAGTTGACAATATGCAGCCTTGCCATACTTGT
The DNA here is from genome assembly GCF_023898315.1 of Schistocerca nitens. Lineage (NCBI taxonomy): Eukaryota > Metazoa > Arthropoda > Insecta > Orthoptera > Acrididae > Schistocerca > Schistocerca nitens. Next base: position 602,293,910 of record NC_064614.1, on the reverse strand, counting down.
CTCTTATCCTTGATCCATTTGGTTGCTCCATGTGAGGGGGGGGGGGGGGGGAGGGGGTGATCATTTGAAGATAGATGCCAGTTATTCTGTGTAAACCTACTCACGAAGTTCCAAGCTAAATTGAGTAGTCTGGGAATGCATCCTCCTCAGTGTCACTACAGTGGCAACTGCAAGAATAAGATAAGATTAATTACGGTGCACACAGAGGCATTCACGTGGTTCTTCCTGTGCATCATATGTGAATGGAACAATAAGAAACCCTAATATGTGGTAAGATGGGATATATGGTCCCTAGCGGCTTGTCGTCAGTGGGACGCTGCACAAGAACATACCTGTTACCTCTTTCCATAAGAGCTATTCAAACAATTTTCTACATACACCCAATCGATGTTCCCTGTTAGGGGCACACTGTAATTCTACTATGTGCTGGCAGTTGCGTGCCATATGTGCACCATACATTTTACAAAATGTCCTTTCCCTGTCTATGAGAGACATTGAACTTTACGCCTCTGAACTGACACAATCGCGGTTACTCCACATTGACGCAGTAAAGCAACTGGACGCAGTAACCAGTAGTAGTGGCATTGTGTGACTAAGGGTGCAGTCAGCATTGTTTCCAGATTCCCCTCCTCCTCCTCCTCCTCCCCTATCACATCATGCAACATTGCCAGATTTCTCCCCTCACCCATTTGACAGGCCAATGGCCTTGTGTATAAAATGGCAGGAAAAGAAAAAATAGGAGGCATTTAAAAAAGTATAGGGTTTTCAACGTTCCTATGGTGTCACAGCTGAGTGTCCAGGTAGGATAATGGTAAACACAAAAATGTGCCGTGAACCACTTGGTTGAAAATCCGAGATGGTGGACCCGAGAATATGAGTGCAGACTGCGCAGTTCTCAGATTTTGTAGGATTTCCCTAACCCTATGACTTCAGAATCCAGTATGGTGGATCTAGGAATACGGGAGAGGCTTGCGTGGGTGTCAGGTCAACTGTCCTAGTTTAAAATAGCAGGAAATTCAAGAATCGGTTTTCATATGACATTGACATTCACTCGCCTTAAGTTCAGAAACAGTGCAGCCTATATATTTAGACAATTTGTCACCATCCTTCTGACATCAAAGCTTGCGATCCTAAGTTTGGAGTGACTTGTCCAAAGTCCACTTGTGCTATGTTCATATTTAATGTTTAAACATCTTCACTGTTGCTGGGATTATATAGGATAGGAATGATTATCTTCATGTAAACTTAAATGCAGGAGGATCTCTTCAGCTCATGTCCCTAAGGGCCACTGCAGTCACCGACCGCATGCTTACATCACCTCGCCTACTGCTCTACTGGTCCTGCTGCTGGGCCACCTCACGATATCTGGCCACAAGCATACAGAGTTGTACACTGCCTTATATGCCCCCATGGACAATGAGCACAGAATCCTAAGTTCAGAAATCTAGACCCCCCATGTATACTAAATATAAGTTGGTGGGAAATCAAAGTTTAAAATGTTGTAATAATGCAGTTGTCCTACACTCTCCCTGACCCCTCCCCCTCAGACCACCTCTACCTGCCCCACGAACCATGGGCACTGGATCTCAGGTTTAGAATTTCCGAGCCCAATCATCCTAAGTTAAAAATTGTGGGAAATTTAAAATCCAAGATGGAAGTTCCCATTTCATGCATTAATATGTTGGCTGTTATGGTACTGAAGTCACCCTCACAACCTCTGTGACATCACAGCCTATGTGACCTTCATTAAAATATGGTGGGGAAATTTGAAAATACCAGCAGCAGAATTATGCTTTGACTCTTATTAAGAAATAGTGGAAGATGTAAAAATTGCCCTAAGTTTAAAATGACCAATAGGCCACTCACGGCTTCTATAGGCAAATTCAAGTAAACTTGTCCTCTCCTCTCACTTCTCATCACTTTTGTCACATAGAAAAAGTGACTGATAACATATATAAATATACATCAAACAGTTGGAAGGAAGTACATATTTGATCATGCTGATCTTCCACAACTGATCAATATGAATGTTCAGAAAACCACCTCAACTCTTGTTTTAGATGCTTTTTTGATTCAGTTCTATGTGAATATCCTCTAGTGACAAAGCGGCACAAATGTGCCAGTGTCATGACTTTAAATTTGCCCAATAAAAAGGTGAATGCGATAAATACAGTATTCCACTACATTCGCTGTGCTTGGTTGTTGCATTCCAACATGTGCCTTTCAGCATTTTATTGGGTGACTAAGCATTTTAAATCATGACACGGATGCTTTTCTGCCACTTTATCCCTTGAGCATATGTGCTTATTGAGTTAATACGTGCCTGCAGCAACTCACTCATCTTCCTCTCACCAGTACTTTGTTAATTTTACTTCAACAGTTCTTCCCTACTGAAGTGAATTACTTCAGTATAAGGGAATGTTTTTTGTTTTATTATGTATTGATAGTATAGATCTTTATAGTGTTGTTCTATAAATATGAACAACTACTACTGAAAATTATATAAAATGGAAAAGGCCTACTATCCATTACAGTATTTATGTTGTTTGTTACATGGCATAATTTAGTATAATTTGAAAATCATAAATTGAAGTGAGCTTAATTAGTAGTAAAGAATTTCATTTTAACTGTAGCTGAATGAACCAGCTTGCAAACTATGTGCAGCTGAGGTACAGTTGGCAATGTGAATTGCAGTATAATAAAATTCCTCTGAAAATGTTCCCTTTGATATACTATCAATAAATTTGGCACAGACATTAACAAATAGTGTAAGACCCATCTGAATTTGAAATTTTTAGAATGATATTAAGTTTGGTTAGGGAAATTCAGTGTTTAATGCATTTGGTTGAGTAGTGCCTATTTTAAAACGTACTATAAACTGAATAAAATGGTATACGTTTTACTGCTTCACCTCAAATAGTTTTTGAGATATGACCATTTTAAAAATTCGAAATG